>NC_091994.1:52511173-52811741 GCF_044704955.1 Pristiophorus japonicus | reverse complement strand
GTGGGAGAGTGACAGGGGGAGTGGGAGAGTGACAGGGGGAGTGGGAGAGTGACAGGGGGAGTGGGAGAGTGGGGGAGAGTGGGAGAGTGACGGGGGAGTGCGAGAGTGACGGGGGAGTGCGAGAGTGACAGGGGGAGTGCGAGAGTGACAGGGGGAGTGCGAGAGTGACAGGGGGAGTTCGAGAGTGACAGGGGGAGTTCGAGAGTGACGGGGAGTGCAAGAGTGACGGGGAGTGCGAGACTGACAGGGGGAGTAGAAGAGTGGGGGGGGAGTGGGAGAGTGATGGGGGAGGTGGAGAGTGACAGGGGGAGTGCGATAGTGACAGAGGAGTACGAGAGTGACGGGGGGAGTGGGAGAGTGACGGGGGGAGTGGGAGAGTGACGGGGGGAGTGGGAGAGTGACGGGGGGAGTGGGAGAGTGACGGGGGGAGTGGGAGAGTGACGGGGGGAGTGGGAGAGTGACGGGGGGAGTGGGAGAGTGACGGGGGGAGTGGGAGAGTGACGGGGGGAGTGGGAGAGTGACGGGGGGAGTGGGAGAGTGACGGGGGGAGTGGGAGAGTGACGGGGGGAGTGGGAGAGTGACGGGGGGAGTGGGAGAGTGACGGGGGGAGTGGGAGAGTGACGGGGGGAGTGGGAGAGTGACGGGGGGAGTGGGAGAGTGACGGGGGGAGTGGGAGAGTGACGGGGGGAGTGGGAGAGTGACGGGGGGAGTGGGAGAGTGACGGGGGGAGTGGGAGAGTGACGGGGGGAGTGGGAGAGTGACGGGGGGAGTGGGAGAGTGACGGGGGGAGTGGGAGAGTGACGGGGGGAGTGGGAGAGTGACGGGGGGAGTGGGAGAGTGACGGGGGGAGTGGGAGAGTGACGGGGGGAGTGGGAGAGTGACGGGGGGAGTGGGAGAGTGACGGGGGGAGTGGGAGAGTGACGGGGGGAGTGGGAGAGTGACAGGGGGAGTGGGAGAGTGACAGGGGGAGTGGGAGAGTGACAGGGGGAGTGGGAGAGTGACAGGGGGAGTGGGAGAGTGACAGGGGGAGTGGGAGAGTGACAGGGGGAGTGGGAGAGTGACAGGGGGAGTGGGAGAGTGACAGGGGGAGTGGGAAAGTGGGGGAGAGTGGGAGAGTGACGGGGGAGTGCGAGAGTGACGGGGGAGTGCGAGAGTGACAGGGGGAGTGCGAGAGTGACAGGGGGAGTGCGAGAGTGACAGGGGGAGTGCGAGAGTGACAGGGGGAGTTCGAGAGTGACAGGGGGAGTTCGAGAGTGACAGGGGGAGTTCGAGAGTGACGGGGAGTGCGAGACTGACAGGGGGAGTAGAAGAGTGGGGGGGGAGTGGGAGAGTGATGGGGGAGGTGGAGAGTGACAGGGGGAGTGCGATAGTGACAGAGGAGTACGAGAGTGACGGGGGGAGTGGGAGAGTGACGGGGGGAGTGGGAGAGTGACGGGGGGAGTGGGAGAGTGACGGGGGGAGTGGGAGAGTGACGGGGGGAGTGGGAGAGTGACGGGGGGAGTGGGAGAGTGACGGGGGGAGTGGGAGAGTGACGGGGGGAGTGGGAGAGTGACGGGGGGAGTGGGAGAGTGACGGGGGGAGTGGGAGAGTGACGGGGGGAGTGGGAGAGTGACGGGGGGAGTGGGAGAGTGACGGGGGGAGTGGGAGAGTGACGGGGGGAGTGGGAGAGTGACGGGGGGAGTGGGAGAGTGACGGGGGGAGTGGGAGAGTGACGGGGGGAGTGGGAGAGTGACGGGGGAGTGGGAGAGTGACGGGGGGAGTGGGAGAGTGACGGGGGGAGTGGGAGAGTGACGGGGGGAGTGGGAGAGTGACGGGGGAGTGGGAGAGTGACGGGGGGAGTGGGAGAGTGACGGGGGGAGTGGGAGAGTGACGGGGGGAGTGGGAGAGTGACGGGGGGAGTGGGAGAGTGACGGGGGAGTGGGAGAGTGACGGGGGGAGTGGGAGAGTGACGGGGGGAGTGGGAGAGTGACAGGGGGAGTGGGAGAGTGACAGGGGGAGTTCGAGAGTGACGGGGGAGTGCGAGACTGACAGGGGGAGTAGAAGAGTGGGGGGGGAGTGGGAGATGGAGAGTGACAGGGGAGTACGAGAGTGACAGGGGGAGTGCGAGGGTGACAGGGGGAGTGGGAGGGTGACAGGGGGAGTGGGAGAGTGACAGGGGGAGTGGGAGAGTGACAGGGGGAGTGGGAGAGTGACAGGGGGAGTGGGAGAGTGACAGGGGGAGTGGGAGAGTGACAGGGGGAGTGGGAGAGTGACAGGGGGAGTGGGAGAGTGACAGGGGGAGTGGGAGAGTGACAGGGGGAGTGGGAGAGTGACAGGGGGAGTGGGAGAGTGACAGGGGGAGTGGGAGAGTGACAGGGGGAGTGGGAGAGTGACAGGGGGAGTGGGAGAGTGACAGGGGGAGTGGGAGAGTGACAGGGGGAGTGGGTGAGTGACAGGGGGAGTGGGTGAGTGACAGGGGGAGTGGGAGAATGGGGGGGGAGTGGGAGAGTGGGACGAGGGGGAGTGGGAGAGTGGGGGGGAGTAGGGGAGTGACAGGGAGAGTGCGAGAGTGACAGGGGGAGTGGGAGAGTGACAGGGGGAGTGGGAGAGTGACTGAAACGACCAGTGTTTACAGCGTAGTCTAAATTCCCAGTGCTAGATGACTGTCTACGGTGCACAGTAACCAGTCCAAGGGAGTGAGCCCTTACTGGTAGCTTTCCCGCCTCTGAGTCAGAAGGTAGAGGGTTCGAGGCCCGCTCTAGGCAGTCCCGGCAAGTGGAGACCAGACCTCTGCCTCCAGCAGGGTAATCGCGCCTGGTCTGTCTGGGTTGTGGGAGCCCATTAAACCCTCCTGCCATGTGGGGCGGACCATGCTACTGGCTGGGACACAGGTGGTACAGCCATGCACGGAGTGTTCAAGTCACCGCCTCTCAAACTGTGAATCAGCCTACGGACCCTTCCACCGCACCAGTGGGCAGATACCGCACTGAGTATTAAATAATTGGGTCTATGTTTAAACTATGTCTACCTTATAATCATACTACTTTCTCTTGGCTGGCTCTGTAACACTATCGCCCGACAATTGTGCCGTCGCCCTCGCCCTCGCCCTCTCCCACTCTCTCCTTTGATTTGCAGCCCTCCGCACAGCAGGCAGCTTGTTCTGACAGGAGCACCAGCAGCCCCTGAGGGCCGAGTCTGAATGAGGGTGGAATGCATCAAATATGCAGCAGGCTTGTAGTAATCCGTGCAGTTGTTGAGAGATGCGATAGAGTGCGCCTCCGCCGAGCCCTCGGGACTGAACACGTGGACTTGACTGTGAGCCGGTGGGTGGGGCTCCTTGGAGTTTGTGTGAACTTGAAACACGCAGTGCCAAGGTAAATCAAACTGATTCCCAGCACACGCAAATACAATGGGCCGGAAGCTGCAGCCTGTCCTGGTCCGGTGTACCGTGTGTGCACACCCCCGAAGAGGCCTCGCAAATGTCAGTTCTCGGGGCGCCGAGAAGCGGCTTTTGCAATCTGTCCACATTTATTTCACGCATCCCCGGGCAAAGGACATTCATGGGCAGAGATTTGAGCTATTCGCCCAACTCCTGCCCAAATAATGTCCTTCAAACTCTTACCCTGGTAAAAGTACTTTTACCAGCGTACGAGTTTTAAAATATAGAAAAAAAAATGCTTTTACTTATTTTTTATCTTAAAAAGCCTGTCTATGAAGGTAAGTTTATTGTTAACACTATTAAACATTTTTTTATTCAAAAAAATACATTTTTCTCTAAAACATTTTATTTAATGCAATTTCTGTTAACTTAAAGGTGGTGTTTTTTTTAATTATTTTTGTGTGTGTTTTATTTGATTTTCGACATATTGCCGTTGATAGCAACCGAGCATTAGTTCAGAGTGCCCATCACTAGCAATGAGAATACCACACAGTGATTGGTGACCGTGCCCATGTGATCCCAGGATACACATACGATCCTGGAAGACATGTTCCCGTACGCTGGACTGCGCAATAGGCCTCTGACCGCAATCCTACCTTCTTCCGGGACCACCGGGTATTTTTGTTAAAATAATTCCCGCCAGAGGCGTTGGCACACAGGAAGCCCCCGACTGCAATTTTCGGGCCAGTATCTGGAGCTCAGCTCTGTTTACCGACTCTACTTCTCTACTACCCAAATTACCAAAGGCTTTGCTTTGAACTCTAAAGAATGAAAGTATTATAGAGAAATAAGGACCGAATATATGACTTTAAAATAGAAACTGAATTATGTCAGCATTTCCTGATCTAATTATTGCCATCCCACTTCACCTGAAATCTACCCTTGGTTTGACTTTCTGTGTGCACCATCCCAGGAGATGACCCTGTCTTATACACTTTGACAAGCTGCCCTCTCAGCTGCCTCCTTCAAAGGCAAAAACCTCAATTTCTCCAAGCAGATCCATTGGAATTCTGTATCCTGGGGTGAATGGAGGAGGGGGTTCATTCGTTGGAATTCTGTATCGTGGGGTAAGTTAGAGAGAGTTGACACTCCACAACGGGAACAAATAGGATTTGGGATAGTCATCTGGGATTCATTCATGTGACAGTTTCTTAGAACAATACATTGTGGAGCCAACCAGGGAACAGGCTATTTTAGATTTGGTAATGTGTAATGAGACAGGATTAATTAATGATCTCATAGTAAATGTTCCTCTAAGGCACAGTGATCATCATTTCACCCTCAGTTTGAGGCTGAGAAACTTGGGTCTGAAACTAGTGTCTTAAACTGAAATAAAGGCAATTACAAAGGCGGACTGGGAAAATAGATTCAATAGTAAGACGGTAGATAAGCAGTGGCAGACATTGAAGGAGATATTTCATAATTTTCAACAAAGCTATATTCCATTGAGAAAGATAGACTCTAGAAGGATGAACCATCTGTGGCCAACTAGGGAAGTTAAGGAGGGTATCAAATTGAAAGAAAAGACATACAATGTTGTGAAGAGTAGTGGTAGGCTAGAAGATTGGGAAATTTTAGAAACCAGCAAAGGATGACTAAAAAAATAATAGAGGGAAAAGATAGATTGAGAGGAAACGAGCAAGAAATATAAAAACAGAGAGTAAGAGCTTCTACAAGGATATAATAAGGAAGAGAGTGGCTAAAGTAAACGTTAGTCCCTTAGAGGATGAGATTGGGGAATTAATAGGAAACAGGGAAGTGGCAGAGACTTTAAACAAATATTTTGTATCGGTCTTCATGGTAGAAGACACTAAAAGTATCCCAATAATAGTAGAAACTCAGGGGCAAAAGGGAGGGAGGACATTAAACCAATCACCATCACTAGAGATAAAGTATTAGGCAAACTAATGGGACTGAGGGCCAACAAGTTCCCTGAACCTCGAGTCATGCATCCTCGGGTCTTAAACAAAGTAGCTGCAGGGATAGTGGATGCATTGGTTGTAATCTACCAAAATTCCCTGGATTCTGGGGCAGTCCCTGCGGATTGGAAAACTGCAAATGTAATGCCTCTATTCAAGAAAGGAGGCAGACAGAAAGCAGGAAACTATAGACCAGTCAGTCTCGGTTGATTCTGGGATGAAGGGGTTGTCTTATGAGGAAAGGTTGAGCACGTCGGGCCTATACTCATTGGAGTTTAGAAGAATGAGAGATGATCTTATTAAAACATATCAGATTCTGAGGGAGCTTGACAAGGTGGATGCAGAGAGGATGTTTCCCCTCTCAGAATTTCTTCTCTCAGAGGGTTGTGAATCTTTGGAATTCTCTACCCCAGAGAGCGGTGGAGGCTGGGTTGTTGAATATATTTAAGGTGGAGATAGACAGATTCTTGAACTATAGGGAAGTCAAGGATTATGGGGAGCGGGCAGGGAAGTGGAGCTGAATCCATGATCAGATCAGCCATGATCTTATTGAATGGCAGAGCAGGCTCGAGGAGGGCCTTATGGCCGACTCCTGCTCCTATTTCTTATGTTCGTATTCCACAATTCTGCTGGAATCAATCAGGAATTGCCGGAAATGTACATCTGGGGAGGAGAAATAAGCTGCTAAGTTTCAGATGGGGAGGGAACCTGGGGAAGATTATGTTTGTGGGAGAGCCTGAAAAGCTGCTCTTGATACGCGGTGTAACAGCTGGGTTTGTATATCACATGTGGGAATATCCTTAACTTACAGCACCAGGGAGATGGCGGACTGTGTGAAACATGGGCCCAAAGGCACCATTTGTACATCTGTCCCATCAATCACATTCTGCTGCTTGTCACATGCTGCTTGAAGGGATTAACCCAGCGCAGTGAAAAATGGTGTAGACAGTCCTGTCCAATGTAGGGAGCGGGCCGTGCCGTGCACCTGCCCGTGGCGACATGAGGTGTGTTGTGATGGTGTTTGAATGGGCCGCTCCTGAACACGACGCTGGGACATGTTGCAAAAGCTGAATGAATGCAGGGAGGCGGGCTCGGCGCTGGAGCTGTGCCACAGCGAGCAAAAAACATTTTTCCCAGAAAAGCCTCCACCCGGGGGTCAATGCATAACCAATAGATCGGCAGCGATTAGCATAGCACTCCAGAGAGGGCAGGGAGAGAGTCGGACTGTGACAGGACTACACGCAGAAGGGGACTCTGCACAGGAGCCAGAGAGAGACACAGACAGAGATTATATATATATATATAGAGGAAGAAACGGAGAGAGAGAGAGAAAGAGGGGGAGAGAGAGAGAGAGACACAGGGAGAGAGAGAGAGAGAGACAGGGGGAGAGAGAGAGAGAGGCGCACAGACGGAGAGAGAGAGAGAAAGAAATTGAGAGACACACAGAGAAAGTCAGACAGGGAGAGACAGAGAGTGAGGAGAGACACACACAGACAGAAGGAGAGAGGGAGAAATAGAGAGACAGAATATACATAGACACATACACACAGAGGGAGAGAGACATACAGGTAGAGAGCGACACACAGATATAGGGACTGAGAGAGAGTGAGAGAGGGAAGGGGAAGGAGAGGGAGACACAGAGTGAGAGAGGGACGGCAGCGTGCTGGATTTGTTGAGGAGCGGGTTGTTGGGGAAGGGTGATTGTTGGGGGAGCTTCGAGCCGCGGCCGGAGAGACGAGAGGTGGGAGAGAATGTCAGGGGCCGCTTCCATTGGGTGGATGTGTCTCTTGCTGTGTACGCTGAGCACAGTGTCAGTGAGCCACCCGCCCAGGCACACAGGTAGATATATCTCATTCATACTTTCAGATCGCGACATTGAAAGCGCTCGGCATGTCTTTCCGGCGGGCGAATGAAAGTTGTTGCTGTATTGGAAGCTGATGTAGAGACTCTAACTGTGCAGAGAGTGGGGGGTTTGGAGTTGCGGGAGTGGGGCCGCTCAGTGTAAGCACGCAGTGAGTTACTGCCGGCTCCCAGTGCTCGCACTGACCGGCAGTAACCTCCCAGTCCTTGGGGAGGGCTGGACAATCCCCTGCTGGGACCTGGGGGGCTCCCTCTCCACACATACCCGGCCCCTGCCCCTGCCCCTGCCCCATCCACACTCCGCTCCCCCACACTGCCGTTCACCCCTCAATACCAGCCATGGCTCAGTCACAAGGTCGTGGGTTCAAGTCCCACTCCAGGGACTTGAGCACATAAATCTACACTGTCGGAGGGGCAGTACTGAGTGAGTGCTACACTGTCGGAGGGGCAGTGCTGAGGGAGCGCCACACTGTCGGAGGGGCAGTGCTGAGGGAGCGCCACACTGTCGGAGGGGCAGTACTGAGGGAGTGCCACACTGTCGGAGGGGCAGTACTGAGGGAGTGCTACACTGTCGGAGGGGCAGTGCTGAGGGAACGCCGCACTGTCGGAGGGGCAGTACTGAGGAAGCGCCGCACTGTCGGAGGGGCAGTACTGAGGAAGGGGCAGTACTGAGGAAGCGCCGCATTGTCGGAGGGGCAGTGCTGAGGGAGCGCCACACTGTCGGAGGGACAGGACTGAGGGAGCGCCACACTGTCGGAGGAGCAGGACTGAGGGAGTGCCACACTGTCGGAGGGGCAGTGCTGAGGGAGCGCCACACTGTCGGAGGGGCAGTGCTGAGGGAGCGCCGCACTGTCGGAGGGGCAGTGCTGAGGGAGCGCCACACTGTCGGAGGGGCAGTGCTGAGGGAGCGCCACACTGTCGGAGGGGCAGTGCTGAGGGAGCGCCACACTGTCGGAGGGGCAGTGCTGAGGGAGCGCCGCACTGTCGGAGGGGCAGTGCTGAGGGAGCGCCGCACTGTCGAAGGGGCAGTGCTGAGGGAGCGCCGCACTGTCGGAGGGGCAGTGCTGAGGGAGCGCCGCACTGTCGGAGGGGCGGCCTAAGTGGAGGAAGTGCATCCGGGAGGGCGCTGAGCACCTTGAGTCTCATCTCCGAGAGCATGCAGAAATCAAGCGCAGGCAGCGGAAAGAGCGTGCGGCAAACCAGTCCCACCCACCCTTTCCTTCAACCACTGTCTGTCCCACCTGTAACAGAGACTGTGGTTCCCGTATTGGACTGTTCAGCCACCTAAGGACTCATTTTTTAGAGTCGAAGCAAGTCTTCCTCGATTCCGAGGGACTGCCTGTGATGATGATGATGCCCAGAGATCCTAAAGGGTGATATATCCAGGATCAGATGCGGTGTGATGTACAGAGGATAGCAGCGTGAGCCTACAGGGTGATATATCCTGGGATAAATTGCTAAATGACCTTCCATTACCGATGTCAGACTTTATTTCCCTATATCTCAGTTTTTAACTTCTAAGGTCCAGTGCTCCCCAAGGTTAGCGGGGGTTTAAGCCCAATTCTCGTCCCCACCCGGACTCCGACTAAAGGGGGAATAACAGACACTGAAAAAGAGATGCAAAGAGGAACGGTAAGAAGGAAAGACGGAGAGAAAGGTGAAGTATCAGAGACATGGGCAATTGCTGGAAAGTCTTCAATTAACTAATGAAAACACAACTTTGTTATATTTCCAAAAGCAGGCAATTTAGCCGTGTAGATCTTTCCATCCATCCCATCCTTTCTCACATTCAGTCATTTGACCGATTGCCTCCTTCCTTTATTTATTAAGCTCCATCCACCATCCTCCATCCCATCTATCTCACCATCTTCCATCCATTAATCTCTCCTCATTCCTGTATCCACCATCTCTATCCGTCCATCTTCTTCCACCTATCCCTCCTGCCATCAATTGATCCAATCACCCCCTCCCCCCCCCCCCCCCCCCCCCCCCCCCCCCAGGGGGAACCAGAGAGTGCTTTGACTGCAAGTTACTGGCTGTATCCCATTAATGGTCGTTCCCATCACTCCACAGACCTTCAAACACAGAAGGATTTCAGCAGCATCCAGACAAAGTTCTCTCTCCGGACTGCCTTGGACCCTGAGGGCGATTCCTGCTACTTGGTCCCCGGCCAGTTGGAAACCATCACACAGTGCAGCTTCAACCAAACTGCACGAACATTCCTGGTGATCCACGGATGGACGGTAAGCAGATTGAAGGAAGTACTTCTGCCCTTGTTCAGTCAGTAAATGTGAATCGTTTCAAACACTAATTGTTAATGAAATACATGCTACTGATAAAAGTCATCACAAAAAACCCAACACTGGAGGAAAATAACACTCAAATACCCGATATCAACATACCCTTCAAACAGACTCAACCATCCAAATCAATGAAAGACTTGCCTTTATATAGCACCCTTCCCATCCTCAGGATGTCCCAAAGCGCTTCACAGCCAATGAATGACTTTGCCATTGTAGCCACTGTTGTAATGTGGGCAACGCACCAGCCAATTTGCGCACAGCAAGCTCCCACAAACAGCAATGTGATAATGAGCAGTTAATCTGGGTTTTTTTTAAGTGATGTTAGTTAAAGCTTTTAAATCTTTCTGGCGCAAGGAGCAAGCAACTAAAACGTGGCTCTGATTCTGGTCAAAGAGCTGACAATAGAGAGAAATAATACTGACGGAAACTCTGCAGGTGCTGCGGGAAATCGGCCGCTAAACTTTCTCCTCATGTTTGGCCTTGGGCTGGTTTCTCTGACCTTCAGGGCTTTGGTCCGACTCCGGACAGCGCATTGCAGCGAGTGCACGACGCGATGCTAATTATATTTACGTTGTAGGTCACCGGCATGTTTGAGAGTTGGATTCCGAAGCTGGTGCAGGCTTTATATGAGAGAGAGGGTGACTCCAATGTCATCGTGGTGGACTGGTTGACCCGAGCTCACCAGCACTACCCCATTGCTGTTGACAACGCCAAGCTGGTCGGCCGTGACATTGCCCACTTCGTTGAGTGGCTGCAGGTAGGTGTCGCCTGCTTCCGTCTTTTCTGCTCTTCCTTCTTATTCTCGGCACGTCAGCTTCTGAACCTCGAGTTACTCTCAGAAGTAAGTCTTCGGTCCTCAAGAGTACCTTCAGTGGCCCCAGTACCTCAGTCACTTTTTGACACTGAGTCCACGACAACAAACAGACACCTTTCTGTAAATTGCTTTGGCCACTGAGTCTACGGTGTATCGTCACACCACTGAGTTTACGGTGTATCGCCACACCACTGAGTCTACGGTGTGTCGCCACACCACTGAGTCTACGGTGTATCGCCACACCACTGAGTCTACGGTGTATCGCCACACCACTGAGTCTACGGTGTGTCGCCACACCACTGAGTCTACAGTGTATCGCCACACCACACCACTGAGTCTACAGTGTATCGCCACACCACTGAGTCTACGGTGTGTCGCCACACCACTGAGTCTACGGTGTATCGCCACACCACTGAGTCTACGGTGTGTCGCCACACCACTGAGTCTACGGTGTGTCGCCACACCACTGAGTCTACGGTGTATCGCCACACCACTGAGTCTACGGTGTATCGCCACACCACTGAGTCTACGGTGTATCGCCACACCACTGAGTCTACGGTGTATCGCCACACCACTGAGTCTACGGTGTATCGCCACACCACTGAGTCTACGGTGTATCGCCACACCACTGAGTCTACGGTGTGTCGCCACACCACTGAGTCTACGGTGTGTCGCCACACCACTGAGTCTACGGTGTATCGCCACACCACTGAGTCTACGGTGTATCGCCACACCACTGAGTCTACGGTGTATCGCCACACCACTGAGTCTACGGTGTATCGCCACACCACTGAGTCTACGGTGTATCGCCACACCACTGAGTCTACGGTGTGTCGCCACACCACTGAGTCTACGGTGTATCGCCACACCACTGAGTCTACGGTGTGTCGCCACACCACTGAGTCTACGGTGTATCGCCACACCACTGAGTCTACGGTGTGTCGCCACACCACTGAGTCTACGGTGTGTCGCCACACCACTGAGTCTACGGTGTATCGCCACACCACTGAGTCTACAGTGTATCGCCACACCACTGAGTCTACGGTGTATTGCCACACCACTGACTCTATCGTGCATCATTTCGTGTATCGCCATACGACTCGTTCTCACCCCAGCATAAAGGGCTTTGATGATTTTGGGGCGATAATGGAGGCTGGGCGGGAGAGTTCGCGCCCGGGAACAGTTTGCGCCTCAGTCAGTGACATTGGGCAGCGGGGCCCTGAGTCAGGGGGCGCAGTGCTAAGGGAGGCGTTGTACCCCTCTCTCGGGGCGTTAGCGTGGGAAACTCCCGAGCTAAAGAGCCGGGCCGGGAGCGCTCCCAGACATGCCTGGGGGGATGGGGGGGTGGGGGGCGCGGGGGAATACCACAAAAACATTCCCAAAATATTGCCTACACCATCACAACACAAATCGCTAAAAACATTAAAAGTAAAACAATCGCACTTGCCTCAGGAGTCCATGACTCACCTCTCCGCTGTCGGGATGGTGGGCCCGCCCTGATTTCCCGGGTGGTCAGTGCGGGGCGCGCTGTGGGGCGGACGGGTCGGGCAGGAGCTCAAACCCGCGCCGGTGTTATAACCAGGGGCGTTGCACACCGGGCGAAGCTCTTCCCCGCGGTGCTGCTCCGTGCCGCCGCTAAACCGGACCCGAGGATTGCCGCGGGGTGCTGGAGGCTGACCGTCCACCCAGAACACCTCACCCCCACCATCGCCGCCGCTCTGGGGCGATAAACGGAGCGCAGAGGACCGGAAAATCCAGCCCCATATCATTAAACCTCATAGCAGCCTTTAATTAGCAAATGAACATAAGAACATAAGAAATAGGAGCCGGAGTAGGCCATTCGGCCCCTCGAGCAAGTTCCGCCTTTCAATACGATCATGGCTGATCTTCGACCTCAACACTTTCCCGCCCGATCCCCATTTCCCTTGATTTCCCTAGTGCTCCAAAATCTATCGACCTCTGTCTTGAATATACTCAAAGACTGAGCCTCCACAGCCCTCTGTGATAGAGAATTCCAGAGATTCACCACCCTCCGAGTGAAGAAGTTTCTCCTCAACTCAGTCCTAAATGGCCAACCCCTTATTCTGAGACTGTGACCCCTGGTTCTAGACTCCTCAGCCCGGGGAAACATCCTCCCTGCATCTACCCTGTCAAGCCCTGTAAGAATTTTATGTTTCAATGAGATCACCTCTCATTCTTCTAAACGCTAGAGAATATAGCCCTAGTCTACTCAATCTCTCCTCATAGGGCAATGTCCTCATCCCAGGAAGAAGTCTGGTGAACCTTTGTTGCACTGTCTCCGAGACAAGTATATTCTTGGGTAAGGAGACCACAACTGTACACAATTCTCCTTGTGTGGTCTCACCAGGGCCTTATGTAGTTGCAATAAGACGTCTCTACTCTTGTACTCCAATCCCTTTGAACAAGCGATGAGCAATTATGGAGCAGTAATATTATACATCTGTAACTGCAGTAAAAAAAAGACTTGCATTTCTATAGCGACTTTCACGTTCTCAGGATGTCCCAAAGCGTTTTTCAGCCAATGAAGTACTTTGGGAGTGTAGTCACTGTTGTAATGTAGGAAACGCAGCAGCCAATTTGCGCACAGCAAGCTCCCACAAACAGCAACATGATAATGACCAGAGAATCTGTTTTAGTGATGTTGGTTGAGGGATGTATATTGGCCTCAGGACACCGGGGCTAACTCCCCTTGCTCTTCTTGCAAGGGTGACATGGGATCTTTTGCATCCACCTGACAGTATCAGCTCCTAAGCTGAAAACCAATGCATGATCGGAATCTATTTGCTGAGCCATTATTCTCCGGTTACCCATTGTGCATTCGTTTCCTCCTGTTGTCCAACGGTGAGTACGGTCCGTGTCCATCACTCCACGGGACAGTGTCGCACCGGAGTGAGGAGCAATGCTTGCTGCGGCTCTAGTTCAGCAGGGAAGGGGTCGGGGAGCGGCATGAGCGACTGGCAAGCGTGTGACCTCACACCCCCGAGCGAGCTCGGCACGGCCTGTGCTGCGTCGTTGTGCCATTGGGCGACTCCAAGAGCTGGCTGGTCACATTGCGCGCCTCGGCCGAGCCCGCGAGGACACAGGGGCATACGGGACCCAGCCCGGCCCATTGGCTCATGTTGCAACTGAGCGCGGTGATCCCCAACACGCCCCGCCCGCCCCCAGCCAAGCCTTCCCCCTGGGAAAGGCGAGGGCCACCACAGATTAAAAATCCCCAGGCCAGCTCCCAATCTGGGAAAGGTCACTTCCACCGCTGAAGACACTTGAAAACAAGTCGTGGTGACCATCACACAGCATCCCATCCAACTTTTGCAGGCTGTCATGTGAGCTGCAGCTGGGAACACAGTGTTCCCCAGGGAGGGCAAGGAGCACCAAAACTTGGCTTTCTGGATTGATTAAGTGTTAGTCATGGCTCTGAGTCAGATGGTTGTGCGTTTCAGTCTCACGCCAGAGACTTGAGCCCACAATCCAGGCCGACACTGCAGTAGTTCTGAGGGAGCGCTGCACTTTTGGATTTGATGAGTCTTTGAATGAGACGTTAAACCGAGGCCCCGCCTGCCCTCTCGGGTGGGCGTAAAAGATCCCGCAGCACTATTTCAAAGAAGAGCAGGGGAGTTATCCCTGGGCCAATATTTATCCCTCAACCAACCAACATTGGCTAAGTTGCCCCGTGCCCCAATCGGGGGCGGTAACCTTCCAGGGCCAGAACTTTGATCGCCCGGCCCGGAAACCCCGCCTCCGATGCGGAATTGGGCCAATCTAAGGAAGCAGAACGCTGTCTCCGACACCCCGCGTCCTCCAGGGGCGGTGCCGGGGCGATTAGTGCGGCGCTGAGCGCAGAGCTACATGGATGGTCCGCGTTGTGCTGACGCGCTACACCGTCCCTCGCCTCGGATGAAAGGGGAGGGCCTCTGCACACTCTGCTTGGCCCTTGGGAGGCCGACACTGGACAGCCAGGGCAGCGTGAGTCAGTGTCCCTCACCACCCCCCCCAGTGCCCCTCACCCCCCCCCCCATTGCCCCTCACCCCCCCCGTGCCCCTCACCCCCCCCAGTGCCCCTCACCCCCCAGTGCCCCTCACCCCCCCCCCCCCCAGTGCCCCTCACCCCACCCCCCCCCCCCAGTGCCCATCATCCCCCCAGTGCCCATCACCCCCTGCCCCCCCCCCCCCCCTGCTGCCGGTATATTGGTCAGTTGAAGGGTCCAGTCAGTTCTGCCCTGAAGCTGAGACATTGTGTTCAATGACAGCTCTGGTTACACTTGCCCTGCATGATGCTCGAGGGGCTGAATGGCCTCCTACTGCCCCTCGGAACGCCGCAGCAATGAAGTTAACCAATGACTGTGTGTTTTGTATTTACTCACATTAGGAACAAGTGAACTTCCCCTCCGAGCATGTGCACATATTGGGGTACAGTCTGGGAGCTCACGTCGCGGGATTTGCGGGGGGCTACGGGGCTCACAGAGTGGGCCGCATAACAGGTGAGAGCACACGGAGCGGTCCTAGCATGGGCCTCCCAGCTTCACTGGGACCTGTGAGGGGGAGAGTGAGTGAGTGAGGGGGAGAGTGAGTGAGTGTTTGGAGAGCGTGAGGGGAGAGTGAGTGCGGGGAGAGTGAGTATGAGTGAGTGTGGGGGAGGGGAGAGTGAGGGAAGAGTGAGTGAGTGTGAGGGGAGAGTGAGTGTGGGGGGAGGGAGGGAATTTTTATTTAATTGATGTTTTCACTTTCTGTCTGAATGATGTGTATATTTGTGTATCTATTTATTCAATCTGTGTGTTTGTGTTAATTTTGCGGCCTACCTCAGGCCTGGACCCTGCCGGGCCGGAGTTCGAGGGTGCTGCGGCCCACCATCGCCTGTCCCCAGACGATGCCGAGTTTGTGGACGCCTTGCACACCTTCACCCGGGGATCGCTGGGCCGCAGCATCGGGATCCAGCAGCCTGTGGGTCATGTGGACATCTACCCCAACGGGGGCAGCTTCCAGCCTGGCTGTAACTTTGGAAGAGTGTTTGGAAACATGAGATCACAAGGAGTGTACGGTGAGAGCTCGCAGGCCTTCAAGGTCACCAGTTGTGTAGAGCCCATCATAGGAACTTGCATTTCTATAGCACCTTTCACAACCTCGGGTCGTCCCAAAGCGCTTCACAGCCAATGAAGTACTTTTGAAGTGTAGTCACTGTTGTAATGTAGGAAACGCGACAGCCAATTTGTGCACAGCAAGCTCCCACACACAGCCATGACCAGATAATCTATTTTAAGTGATGTTGATTGAGGGATAAATATTGACCAGGACACCAGGGAGAACTCTCCTGCTCTTCTTCAAATAGTGCCATAGGATCTTTTATGTTCACCTGAGAGGGCAGATAGGACCTTGGTTTAATTGTCTCATCCGAAAGACAGCACCTCCGACAGTACAGCGCTCCCCCAGCACTGTCCCTCCGACAGTGCGGCGCTCCCTCAGTACTGTCCCTCCGACAGTGCGGACCTCCCTCAGTACTGCCCCTCCGACAGTGCGGCGCTCCCTCAGTACTGTCCCTCCGACAGTGTGGACCTCCCTCAGCACTGCCCCTCCGACAGTGCGGACCTCCCTCAGCACTGCCCCTCCGACAGTGCGGACCTCCCTCAGTACTGCCCCTCCGACAGTGCGGACCTCCCTCAGCACTGCCCCTCCGACAGGTAATCAGGAAGGCGAATGGAATGTTGGCCTTCGTTGCGAGAGGAATGGAGTACAAAAGCAGGGAGGTCCTGCTGCAACTGTATAGGGTATTGATGAGGCCGCACCTGGAGTACTGTGTGCAATTTTGGTCACCTTTCTTAAGGAAGGATATACTAGCTTTGGAGGGGGTACAGAGACGATTCACTAGGCTGATTCTGGAGATGAGGGGGTTACCTTATGATGATAGATTGAGTAGACTGGGTCTTTACTCGTTGGAGTTCAGAAGGATGAGGGGTGATCTTATAGAAACATTTAAAATAATGAAAGGGATAGACAAGATAGAGGCAGAGAGGTTGTTTCCACTGGTCGGGGAGACTAGAACTAGGGGGCACAGCCTCAAAATACGGGGGAGCCAATTTAAAACCGAGTTGAGAAGGAATTTCTTCTCCCAGAGGGTTGTGAATCTGTGGAATTCTCTGCCCAAGGAAGCAGTTGAGGCTAGCTCATTGAATGTATTCAAATCACAGATAGATAGATTTTTAACCAATAAGGGAATTAAGGGTTATGGGGAGCGGGCGGGTAAGTGGAGCTGAGTCCACGGCCAGATCAGCCATGCTCTTGTTGAAGGGTCGAGGGGCGAGATGGCCTACTCCTGTTCCTAATTCTTATGTTCTTAGTGCGGACCTCCCTCAGCCCTGCCCCTCCGACAGTGCGGCACTCCCTCAGTACTGCCCCTCCAACAGTGCGTCCCTGGAATGTTAGCCTAGATTTTGTGCTGAAGTGGGACGTGAACGTTCTGCTTCAGAGACGAGAATGCTACTAAGTGAGCCGCAGCTAACGCTACATTCAAATGTTCTGCGCCTGAGTGAGACGTAGTAGCTCGGGTGAAGGAAGCATCATTACCTCCCTCCCTGGAGTGATGTGCTTCAGCTCGAGGGGGAGCCAGAGGCAGGCCGTGCTGTGTGCGCATGGGAGAGCATGTCCTGCACTGTGACAGGCCGCTGTGGGGCATGAGTACAGCGGACTAACGCGGCACTGCGCACAGACACATCATCATCACAGGCAGTCCCTCGGAATCGAGGAAGACTTGCTTCCACTCTTAGAATGAGTCCTTAGGTGGCTGAACAGTCCAATACGAGAGCCACAGATTCTGTCACAGGTGGGACAGATAGTCGTTGAGGGAAGGGGAGGGTGGGACTGGTTTGCCGCACGCTCTTTCCGCTTCCTGCTCTTGATTTCTGCATGCTCTCGGCGACGAGACTCGAGGTGCTCAGCGCCCTCCCGGATGCACTTCCTCCACTTAGGGCGGTCTTTGGCCAGGGACTCCCAGGTGTCGGTGGGGATGTTGTACTTTATCAGGGAGGCTTTGAGGGTGTCCTTGTAACATTTCCTCTGCCCACCTTTGGCTCGTTTGCCGAGTCCCGCAAAGCGCAGACACAGTCCCCTCACTGGCTCCCATCTGTCTCTAACCGCCGGCTTGCCTTCCCACAGCGGTGGCAGACGCCTTCAAGTGCCAGCACGAGCGTGCCATCCACCTGTTCATCGACTCCCTGGTCAACGGCAACTACCCGAGCATGGCGTATCGCTGCTCCAACCAGGAGACCTTCGAGAAGGGCATGTGCCTGAGCTGCCGCAAGAATCGCTGCAACACGCTCGGCTACGATGTGCGCAGGATCCGCAGCAGGCGGAGCGGCCGCATGTATCTGAAGACTGGGGCCGACATGCCCTTCCGAGGTAGGCAGCAAACCCGACTGTAATGTATCTGCTTCATGGGCTCTTCGCTTAACAAATTCATAGCAACACATTGCTATTGAGAACTAGTTGATTTATCAGTGAAGGTTTAACAGTCACACGACACATTACCAGTTCATCCACCAGGCTCATCGTGGATCCCCCGAACCCAACTGGCTGGGGTTTTATTGAGTCTTATGAACATCACGTGACTGGCTCAGCCACTCCCAACTCAACAGCTCCACCAACCTGTGGGCATCGCCACAGGGGCACACGTTATAGTAACATCGCCCGTGAGGGACCATGGCCAGGTATGAGATAGAGACAGTGTGTGTCTGCTATATTGAGACCAAATCCTCATGCACTTCCAGCATGGTCTCTCCCCATTGGCCCAGCTATTGGCTGTAAGCCGATGAGGTTTATATTGACAATATCATTTAATTTTCTTAAGTTCAGTCCCCTCAGTTCCTGAAATTAGCGCCTCCAAGGTTCAGAATTCATAATCCCCCCACTCCCCCTGAACAATTCATAATCCCCCCACACAGTGAGGGGAGGAGCGTATGGGGGTCACAGTCGGTGTAAGTTGCACTGTTACAGTACGGTGCAGGCTCTGTGAACAGCTCCTTCCTTTTTGTATGTTTCTTAACTCCCTGTATCATCCCACCACCAGCCCACATCAGATACATTCAATGTATTTTTAAAATTAATTCTTGAGATATATTATCCGTCCCTAATTGCCCCGGAGAAGGTGATGGTGAGCCGCCTTCTTGAACCGCTGCAGTCCATGTGGTGAAGGTGCTCCCACAATGCTGTTAGGGAGGGAGTTCCAGGATTTGACCCAGCGACGATGAAGGAACGGCGATATATTTCCCAGTCAGGATGGTGTGTGACTGGGAGGGGAACGTGGAGATGGTGGTGTTCCCATGCGCCTGCTGCCCTTGTCCTTCTAGGTGGTAGAGGTCGTGGGTTTGGGAGGTGCTGCCGAAGAAGCCTTGGCGAGTTGCTGCAGTGCATCTTGTAGATGGTGCACACTGCAGCCACGGTGCGCCAGTGGTGGAGGGAGTGAGTGTTGAAGGTGGGGGATGGGATGTCAATCAAGTGGGCTGCTTTGTCCTGGATGGTGTCGAGCTTCTTGAATGTTGTTGGAGCTGCACTCATCCAGGCAAGTGGAGAGTGTTCCATCACACTCCTGACTTGTGCCTTGTAGATGGTGGAAAGGCTTTGGGGAGTCAGGAGGTGAGACACTTGCCACAGAATACCCAGCCTCTGACCTGCTCTTGTGGCCACAGTATTTATGTGGCTGGTCCAGTAAAGTTTCTGGTCAATGGTGATCCCCAGGATGATGATGGTGCGGGAATAGGCGATGGTAATGCCATTGAATGTCAAGGGGCGGTAGTTTGACCCAGGCTGACTGCAGTTATCAATCCACATGGGGCCTACTCTATTTCAGCCTCTTGGGCTTGTGGATTGGTAAGCCTGTTCCCTTTGACTCTGGATATTTTGAATCTGCTATGATGGGATTCCCTGCAGTTTCCCAAGCTCTTGTTACTGTGGCCTACGACCATCCAAAACCAACCTGCCGCTGCCCCATGACCCCTTTCCACCATGCAGGCCCACTTCAGCCTGAGACCCCTACCTCCAACTGGGGACCTTCCCCGGCCCACCGCCCCATTCTAACACACACCTGCTCATCACTTCTTCTCTGCGTGGAGCCAAACAGTTTGGGACTGGGCTGGAGATGTATTCCCCACCTGTCACTGACAGATCTCAGCCAATGATTCTCTGTCTGCCAATTTTATGGCGTCTTATAAACTTTTGTCAAATTGGAATTGGCCCAAAGTCCACTCCTTGCGTTTGGCCCTCTGTGATGCTTCGAAAACCTGCAACATCAGCGTAATCCTCGCTCCGCACTCTTTGACCTCGAGAAGCGATAAGATAAAGGGTTCCCTCACGTCTGCATCGTTTGCTCACGGAACTGAGTCCACTGACGGAGTTAGCGAGTCTCGGCTGACGGCATTTGTGAAATCTTGAGTTGTATACCGAACACATTGTGGTGACATTGGGGTCGGAGTTCACCCAATCGGCGAAGGCCTTTTGGGTGGAATTTATCTGTTTACTTAAAGTTTACAACTGTGTTTCACATCCCGAGGCCCCTCACCTCAGGAAGGATATGCTGGCCGAGGGGGCGCAGCGCAGGGTCACCAGACTGGTACCGGGGCACTAAGGGGTCAATTATGAGGACAGGCTGCCCAGGCTTGGCCTGGTTTCCCTTGAGTATTGAAGGTTGAGGGGTGATCTGATCGAAGTGCTCCATAGAGGAATAGATTCCATAGGCTCGATTGAGAGATGCAATCTCCTTTGGTAGGGGAATCCAGAACCAGGGCACGCATTTACATTACAGGTGTTGTTTCTCAATCTGTAAGGAGATTGATTTGGCAACTAGATATCAAATGCTGTGCCAAGGAGCTCTCCCTGGGTGTATGTGGTTGAGGGGAGCTCTCCCTGGGTGTGTATGGTTGAGGGGAGCCCTCCCTGGGTGTATGTGGTTGAGGGGAGCTCTCCCTGGGTGTATGTGGTTGAGGGGAGCTCTCCCTGGGTGTGTATGATTGAGGGGAGCCCTCCCTGGGTGTATGTGGTTGAGGGGAGCTCTCCCTGGGTGTGTATGGTTGAGGGGAGGACTCCCTGGGTGTATATGGTTGAGGGGAGCTCTCCCTGGGTGTATATGGTTGAGGGGAGGACTCCCTGTGTGAATATGGTTGAGGGGAGGACTCCCTGGGTATGTATGGTTGAGCGGAGCTCTCCCTGTGTGTATGTGGTTGAGCGGAGCTCTCCCTGTGTGTATGTGGTTGAGCGGAGCTCTCCCTGTGTGTATGTGGTTGAGGGGAGCTCTCCCTGGGTGTATGTGGTTGAGTGGAGGACTCCCTGGGTGTGTATAGTTGAGGGGAGCTCTCCCTGGGTGTATGTGGTTGAGGGGAGCTCTCCCTGGGTGTATGTGGTTGAGGGGAGCTCTCCTGGGTGTGTATGGTTGAGGGGAGCTCTCCCTGGGTGTATATAGTTGAGGGGAGAACTCCCTGTGTGTATGTGGTTGAGGGGAGGACTCCCTGGGTGTATATAGTTGAGGGGAGCTCTCCCTGGGTGTATATGGTTGAGGGGAGCTCTCCCTGGGTGTATATAGTTGAGGGGAGCTCTCCCTGGGTGTATGTGGTTGAGGGGAGCTCTCCCTGGGTGTATGTGGTTGAGGGGAGCTCTCCCTGGGTGTATATAGTTGAGGGGAGGACTCCCTGGGTGTATATAGTTGAGGGGAGCTCTCCCTGGGTGTATATGGTTGAGGGGAGCTCTCCCTGGGTGTGTATGGTTGAGGGGAGAACTCCCTGGGTGTATATGGTTGAGGGGAGAACTCCCTGGGTGTATATGGTTGAGGGGAGCTCTCCCTGGGTGTATATGGTTGAGGGGAGAACTCCCTGGGTGTATATGGTTGAGGGGAGCTCTCCCTGGGTGTATGTGGTTTAAGGGGAGAACTCCCTGGGTGTATATGGTTGAGGGGAGAACTCCCTGGGTGTATATAGTTGAGGGGAGAACTCCCTGGGTGTATATGGTTGAGGGGAGAACTCCCTGGGTGTATATAGTTGAGGGGAGGACTCCCTGGGTGTATATGGTTGAGGGGAGAACTCCCTGGGTGTATATGGTTGAGGGGGCCTATCCTCAGATTGTACACACACCTGTGGAAATCCCTCCGTGCTATCTTTAATGGCTCAGTGTGTTTAAGTGAAGCATCTGTTCACTTTTGAAACCTAGAACCAGAAATGGAGATCTCAGTCCCTCCGTCCTGCTCCACCATTCAATGAGATCACAGCTGCTCTGAACCTCAGCTCCATTTACCTGCCTTTCTCAATATCCCTAGATATCCTCACCTAACACAATCTATCTTGTGAGGTTTAATCGACCTGCAGCATTCACGGTATTGGGGGCGAGCAGTCCAGACTTTCTTTCCCCTTTGTGTGAACAAATGCTTCCAAATATCACTCCTATATGGCCTTTAAAATTGTTCCAGATTCCCCCACAGAGTTTCTCCGCATCCACCCTATCGAATCCATTTATCATTTTAAACACCTGTGAGATCACTCCATATACTCGAGGGAATACAATCTCAATGCAACCTGTCCTCATCATTTAATTGTTTAAGCCCAATGTCATTCTGGTGAATCTGTGCTGCTGCCCCTCCGAGACTGATTGACCCTTCCTGGGGAGCGGGGCCCAGAACTCCAGATAGGATCTGACCACGGCTCCTTCTCTTTATATAGCAGCCCCTTGGAGGCAAAGGCCTTTTCCATTAGGTTTTGAACCTGTCCACGAGCTTTCAGTGATGTGTGTACATAGACAGCCAAATTGATGTATGATTAAGAAGTTTACAGATGACACTAAAATTGGCCGTGTGGTTGATACTGAAGAAGAAAGCTGTAGACTGCAGGAAGATATCAATGTACTGGTCAGGTGGGCAGAACTGGAATTCAATTCGGAGAAGTGTGAGGTAATGCATTTGGGGAGGGCTAACAAGGCAAGGGAATACACATTAAATGGTAGGACACTGAAAAGTGTAGAGGAACAAAGGGACCTTGGAGTGCAGGTCCACAGATCCCTGAAGCTAGCAGGCCAGGTAGATAAGGTGGTTAAGAAGACATATGGAATACTTGCCTTTATTAGTCAAGGCATTGAATACAAGAGCAAGGAGGTTATCGCTTCTCGGTCTTTTGGCTAAGATCAAGTGTAGTATCTGTTCTTATCAGTTTAATATCCCCTATGGGGACATGATATTGAATTGATTTTTGGACAGGGAGCTGGATCAGGGGCATGCCCCGTCCACTCCATGCACCGACCTGGTATTGCAATATTTCCAGGAACGGTGCAACTTCGCCTCTCGGCCTTTTGGCCTAAGATCAAACACATTGGCGCAAAGTGATCTTTGGCGTTAGAGTTGATCTGGAACGAAATTGGATTTTAAAAAAAAAAAGGAGGTTATGCTTGAACTGTATAAAACACTAGTTAGGCCACAGCTGGTGTACTGTGTGCAGTTCTGGTCACCACATTACAGGAAGGACGTGAATGCACTGGAGAGGGTACAGAGGACATTTACAAGAATGTTGCTTGGACTGGAGAATTTTGGCCAAGAGGAAAGATTGGAGATGCTGGGTCTGTTTTCTTCGGAACAGAGGAGGCTGAGGGGAGACCTGATTGAGGTATATAAAATTATGAGAGGCCTGTTTAGAGTGGATAGGAAAGGTCTGTTTGCCTTAGCAGAGGGGTCAACAACCAGGGGGAATAGATTTAAAGTCATTGGTAGAAGGTTTAGAGGGGGTATGAGGGGAAATTTCTTCACCCAGAGGGTGGTGGGGGTCTGGAACTCAATGCCTGAAAGGGTGGTAGAGGCAGAAACCCTCACCACATTTAAAAGATACTTGGATGTGCACTTGAAGTGCCGTATCATGCAGGGCTACGGACGGAGAGCTGGAAAGTGGGATTCGGCTGGATAGCTCTTGGTCGGCCGGCGCGGACACGATGGGCCGAAATGGCTTCCTTCCGTGCTGTAGATCTCTATGATTCTATAAACTCCTCTGCTCCTCCACAGTTCCTAATCTCTCCCCATTCAGAAAATGCTCCCATTTCCCTTGGGATCACGCTCACTCCAAGCTGGTCTATGTGATCGTCCCCAGCTGGAGTTGAGACACAGCCTGTCTGAGTGTCTTCATGACCATCCGTGTGAGCCAAAGAGGGAAAGCACCCTGAACTCTCTCCTTCGGCACCAATCACGCTAAATCAAGGTGTTTGGCCTCTGAGACGGTCGCAGAAGGCGTTTGGAGGTGAATGTTCCGACCGTCCACCAATCGAGATCTCCTTCCTCCCACAGTGTACCACTATCAGCTGAAGATGCATTTCTTCAGGAACATCAACCAAACCGAGACGGCCGTTAACTTCCTCATCACGCTCTACGGAACCGTGAATGAAACCAAAGGACTTGCTGTTCAAGTGTGAGTATTCTGCTGTTTGTGTGCAGTGGGGACGTGATTGTTAAATATTGGGGGTGAGTTACTCCTCACCGTGACATTGGAGGGGAACTGACATCATCATCATCATAGGCAGTCCCTCGGAATCGAGGAAGACTTGCTTCCACTAAAAATGAGTCTTTAGGTGGCTGAACAGCCCAATACGAGAACCACAGTCCCTGTCACAGGTGGGACAGACAATCGTTGAGGGAAGGGGTGGGTGGGACAGGTTTGCCGCACGCTCCTTCCGCTGCCTGCGCTTGATTTCTGCATGCTCTCGGCGACGAGACTCGAGGTGCTCAGCGCCCTCCAGGATGCTCTTCTTCCACTTAGGGCGGTCTTTGGCCAGGGACTCCCAGGTGTCAGTGGGGGATGTTGCACTTTATCAGGGAGGCTTTGAGGGTATCCCTTGAAACGTTATGGGAACTGACAGGCTGGCCAGTGAACCACGTATCTGTCACTTGGTTTTATAGCAGGGCCCAGGCAGGTATCGCTCCTGTCCCCAGTGGTGAAGGATGCAGGGACATCACCGTTAAGTGCTGTGGTCTCCTGCACTGCTGCTCTACAGACACTGTGCACTCTCTGCAGGGCAGGTCCCAGCATGACTCGGACACTGCCTCCTTCGTCAGGCCCATTGAGGGTGTGCCGACACTGGGCAAGGGCTGTCCACCACTGGTCTAACCAGGTCTAGCTCTCCCCACTGTGCACAGCCTCACTTCCCTCCTCTACGATATTCAGAGACAAAAGGGACCTGTGGAACTCTGTCAAATGGCACTCACCAATTGCAGCTCTTAAAAATCCAGAAAGGGGAAAGGTCGGCAAAAAGAAAATGCTGAAAGAGAAAAACTTGCATTTATATAGTGCCTTTCACAGCCTCAGGGCGCCCCAAAGTGCTTTATAGCCAATTATGTACTTTTTGAAATTTAGGCACTGTTGCAGTATGGCAAATGTGGCAGTCAATTTGCGCACAGCAGGCTCCCACAAACGGCAATATGATAATGACCAGATAATCTGTTTATAGTGACGTTGGTTGAGGACACTGGGAGAACTCCCCTGTTCTGCTTACAATACTGCCATGGAATGTTTTAAGCCCACCTGAGCGGGCAGAAGAGGCCTCGGTTAACATCTTATCTGAAAGACGGCCCCTCCGACAGTGCAGCACTCCCTCAGTACTGCCCCCTCCGACAGTGCGGCACTCCCTCAGTACTGCCCCCTCCAACAGTGTGGCACTCCCTCAGTACTGCCCCCTCCGACAGTGTGGCACTCCCTCAGTACTGCCCCCTCCGACAGTGCAGCACTCCCTCAGTACTGCCCATCCGACAGTGCGGCACTCCCTCAGTACTGCCCCACTGACAGTGTGGCACTCTCTCAGTACTGCCCCTCCGACAGTGCAGCACTCCCTCAGTACTGCCCCTCTGACAGTGCAGCACTCTCTCAGTACTGCCCCTCCGACAGTGCAGCACTCTCTCAGTACTGCCCCTCCGACAGTGCAGCACTCCCTCAGTACTGCCCCTCCGACAGTGCAGCACTCTCTCAGTACTGCCCCTCCGACAGTGCAGCACTCCCTCAGTACTGCCCCTCCGACAGTGCAGCACTCTCTCAGTACTGCCCCTCCGACAGTGCAGCACTCCCTCAGTACTGCCCCTCCGACAGTGCAGCACTCTCTCAGTACTGCCTCTCCGACAGTGCAGCACTCCCTCAGTATTGCACTGGGAGTGTCAGCTTAGAATTATGGGCTCAAGTCTCTGGACTTGACTCAGGGGCGTGCATGCGACACACTGAGCCGCAGTAACGTTAGTGCTTCCCATCTTTATTTTATTCATTTTAAATCAGACCTTACATTTTTTGGCAATGGTAATTACTGTCCGTAAGTAATAATGTAAATTGTGGGATTGATGATGGCTAGTTGCAGAACATCCTGCCGAGGTGATTGTATCTTCTCATGTTATGTAGAAGCATTGCTTGCGGCCTCTATTCTGTCCCATCTCCGGACTCTTTGATTTATGTTGCTCTTCTTGCATTCCTCCACAGCCCGGAAATCGTCCCGAACAGAACCTACTCGTTCCTCGTACACACGGAGATTGATATCGGCGAGCTGTTGATGGTGATGTTGAAGTGGGAGTCCTCCTCCTCCATCTGGGCCAGCATCCTGGGGAAGGTGCCCAGCCCCTGGTCAATGTGGAGGTTCTGGGACAGCAGCGAGCAGCCTAGCAACGACCTGGAGATACGCAAGCTGCGAGTGAAGGCAGGAGAGACACAGAAAAGGTAGGCGCCAGGGGGGGTAAGGCAATGTTCGCTGGGCCGGCAGCGGAGTGACCAGTTTGTCCGATGTGCAAGAGCTGCGCTAACCCTCACAAGGCAGTGCGAACAATGTTGGTGCCGTTTCCACAGCACTGCTATCGTTCTTCCCCCAGAGCTATGGTGGGCAGGCGTGAGAATCTTCGCGGATATTCAGCCCCTGTACATTGTACACCATTCCAGGTGTGTAAAAACAGCCTTCTCAGTCACTCATTGTGAGCATCCATGGGCGACTGGCTAAACCTTTAGAGCTGACTTTTAAGAAGGAACATAGAAAATAGGGGCAGGAGTAGGCCATTTGGCCCTTCGAGCCTGCACCGCCATTCAATATGATCATGGCTGATCATACAACTTCAGTACCCCTTTCCTGCTTTCTCTCCATACCCCCTGATCCCTTTAGCCCTAAGGGCCACATCTAACTCCCTTTTGAATATATCTAACGAACTGGCCTCAACAACTTTCTGTGGTGGAGAATTCCACAGATTCACAATTCCATAGGAACAGGAGGAGGTCACTCAGCCCCTCGAGCCATTAACTTCAATCAGGGCCGACCTGTACCTTAACTCCATCTACCCACCTTGGCTCCACAACCCTTAATACCCTTGCCCAACAAAAATCGATCAATCGCCGTTTTGACATTTTCAGTTGCCCCCTCGGCCCAGCAGCTTTTTGGGGGGAGGGAGTTCCAGATTTGCACCACCCTTTGTGTGAAGAAGGGCTTCCTGACATCACCTCCTGAATGGCCTGGCTCTGATTTTAAGGTGGAAGATCATTTTGTTGCTGGGTTACCTCGCATTAGAGCCCTCTGGATATGGGCATGTCAGTCGGAGTGCATTCCTGAGCATTGTGCTGGTGACGGGGGAGCTCGAAGCGGCCAGTTACTCCACCACAAAGGATCGGTTCAGTCAGAGCGAGAATGATCTGTGTTATCTTCACCAAAGGCAGCACAACACAATCTGCCAACATATTAAACATCTTACTTCTAGGTACACTATCCACCTACAAAACCTTACCTCCAGTTGGCCTGGTTTTCTCACATATGTTTTACTGTTATAAATTCCCAGGTCCACGCGCATTTGCCTATGTCCCCCGTTACACCCACTGCCGCCCAACTCTCGGGAAACATTCCCAACTCCCGGGACATTAAACTGCCTTCCTGGATTTGCTGCCGTTATAGAAAGCCCTATTTGTGTCCCCATTAGTCTATAATGGCCAACCAGTCACCAACGCCACTTGAAAGCACGGGTGGCAAGTTGGAAAACTACCCTGTATATCTCAGTTTCCCAAATTGCCCTAAGTTACATTATTTAACTGTAAATAATAAAATGCAATCTTTAGCTACTTAATAGGATAAAGTATATTTGTGGGAAGATCGGTGGGGGCCCTGGGGACTGGGAGGAAGGAGTCACCTGGGCCACGTCTCTGGGCTGCGGCGGGAAATCCCCTGGTGGAAGGTCGACCCATATCTGATTACCTTCGGCTGCTCACCTCCGAACAGCCCTTTTAATTGCCGTTTTCCTTTTGTTAAATACAGAATTGGGTTCTGTGCAAAGAACGCAGCCTCTGTGAAGGTGCAGCCAGCGGAGGTGGTCACATTCGTGAAGTGTCAGAATTGACGGATTTGCCAGAAGACCGGCAGATAAGGTGCGTTCAGTGGTTAAGGAGATGGGTAAGCGAATGTGCCTTTCATCATTGCCTCCATTCTCCTGTCCAATCTGGAAGCACTGGATTTGTCAAGAACTATTCCAAATACTTAGACAAGCTGTGGAATTACAGTACGGAACACCGATTTAATGAAAGTGCTTTCCTTTGGTGGTGAGATAGTCACCCCGATGAAGTGAGACTATCCAGAGGTGAGAAGGTGCTGGGTTCAAGATGTAGAACTTCCTGTCGCGCCAGGCTGGGATAGTTTCATTATCACTCTGTTGGACAGTGGCCCATCTTATCCAACCCACTCGAGTCACATCCTCCTGGGCCGTGTTTATGAAATGGCAATTGAGGTGAACACAAATGAGCAGACTTACCGATAGATTAGAGCTGTTTTAGTCAGGTGCCAGCCATGGCTCAGGGGCAGCACTCTTGCCTCTGTCACAAGGTTGTGGCTTCAAGACCAACTCCAGAGACTTGAGCTCATAATCCAGGCTGACTCTTCGATGCGGTGTTGAGAGAGCGCTGCGCTGTCGGAGACGCTATCTTTCAGATGAGATGTTCAACCAAGGCCCCATCTACCCTTTCAGGTGGACACAATAAATCCACCTGGCCAATATTTATCCCTCAATCAACACCACAAAAAAAGATTATCTCATGATCTCATCGCTGTTTATGGGATCTTGCTGAGCACAAATTGGTGGCCGCGTTTCCCTGCATTAGAATAGTGATCACACGTATTGGGCTGCAAAGCACTGTGGGACATCCCGAGCTGGTGACAGGTGCTATAGAAATGCAAGGTTTTCCTTTATGGGTGAAGGAGTCCAGAGTGGGAAAGGGTAACTCAGAAACTGATCATGTGACTCCTACTCCAAATGTTGGATTGGATTCCTTGGCTACTATAAGATAAGAACATAAGAAATAGGAGCAGGAGTAGGCCATATGGTCCCTCGAGCCTGCTCCACCATTTAATAAGATCATAGCTGATCCAATCATGGACTCAGCTCCACTTCCCCGCCCGGTCCCCATAACCCCTTTATTCCCTTATCTGCTAATCTACCTCGCTGTTGTCAGTTGGGTATGCTCCACTTGACCAAGACCATTCTGCCAGTTGGCTAAGACCTTGGCTCACTTGAACATCAAACCCAGTTGGGTGAGTTTCAGGGTGTTTTATTTCAGCCTCCTTTCTCACTCTTAGGAACATAGAAATTTATAGCACAGGAGGAGGCCATTCTGGCCCTTCACATCCTGCCGGCCAACAAAGAGCCGCATGGCCCTTGGTCAGCAGCCCTAAAGGTTACATATAAACCTATGAACAATGACAGAAAGGCAAAGAACACCCAGCCCAACCAGTCCGCCTCACACAACTGCGACACCCCTTATACTGAAACATTCTACACTCCACCCCAACCAGAGCCATGTGATCTCCTGGGAGAGGCAAAAACCAGATAACCACCCAGGCCAATTTAGGGAGAAAAAATCTGGGAAAGTTCCTTTCGAAAGGCGATCGAAACTAGTCCAGGAGATCACCCTGGCCGTATTCTATTCCCTGCAGTACTTAGCATTATATCTGCACCGTCCAACAAAAGGTCATCCAGTCTAATTCCAATTACCAGCTCCAAGTGCCCATCCAACCATCTCTTAAAAGTGGTGAGGATTTCTGCATCCACCACTCTTCCAGGCAGCGAGTTCCAGATCCCCACAACCCTCTCTGTAAAGAAGCCCCCTCCCCCCTCAAATCCCCTCTAAACCTTCCGCCAACTACCTTAAAACTATGTCCCCTCGTTATAGACCCCTCCACCAATGGAAATAGACCCTTACTATCTGCTATGTCCAGACCCCTCAATATTTTGTACACCTCAATGAGGTCTCCTCTCAACCTTCTCTGTTCCAATGAGAACAAACCCAGCCTATCCAATCTGTTCTCATAACTAAGATTCTCCATTCCAGGCAGCATCCTAGTAAATCTCCTCTGCATCTTCTTTAGTGCAATCACGTCCTTCCTATAATACGACGATCAGAACTGCACGTAATACTCCAGGTGTGGCCTAACCAAAGTATTATACAATTTAAGCATAATCTCCCTGCTCTTATATTCTATGGCTCGGCCAATAAAGGCAAGCATTCTGTATGCCTTCTTAACCACCTTATCCACCTGGCCTGCTACTTTCAGGGATCTGTGGATAAGCACTCCAAGGTCACTTTGTTCATCTACACTATTGAGTGGCCTACCATTTAATGTGTATACCCTTTCCTTATTAGCCCTCCCAAAGTGCATCACCTCACACTTTTCTGAATTAAATTCCATTTGCCACTGCTCTGCCCACCTGACCAGTAGATTGATATCCTCCTGCAGCCCATGACTTTCCTCTTCATTATCAACCACACAGCCAATTTTAGTATCGTCTGCAAACTTCTTAATCATACTCCCTATATTCAAATCTAAATCGTTGATATATATAAAAAGCAAGGGACCCAGTACTGAGCCCTGTGGAACCCCACTGGAAACATCCTTCCAGTCACAAAATCATCCATCAACCATTACCCTTTGCTTCCTACCTCTGAGCCAATTTTGGATCCAACTTGCCACTTTGCCCTGTCTCCCATGGGTTTTAACTTTCATGACCAGTCTGCCATGTGGGACCTTATCAAAAGCCTTGCTAAAATCCATATATACTACATTGTATGCACGACCCTCATCGACCCTCCTGGTTACCTCCTCAAAAAATTCAATTAGGTCAGTCAAACACGATCTTCCCTTAACAAATCCGTGCTGACTGACCCTAATTAATCCTTGCCTTTCCAAATGTAGATTTATCCGGTCTTTCAGGATTTTTTCCAATAATTTTCCCACCACTGAGGTTAGGCTGACAGGCCTGTAATTACTCGGCCTATCCCTTTCTCCCTTCTTAAACAAGGGTATTACATTAACAGTCCTCCAATTCTCCGGCACCATGCCCAGATCCAAAGAGGACTGGAAAATGATGGTCAAGGCCTCTGCTATTTCCTCTTTTACTTCGCTCAACAACCTGGGATGCACTCCATCCGGGCCTGGGAACTTATCTACTTTCAAAGCTGCTAAACCCCTTAATACTACTTCTCTCACTATATTTATTTCATCCAGAATATCACACTCCTCCTCGACAGCAGTATCTGCATTGCCCCTTTCCTTTGTGAAAACAGATACAAAGTATTCGTTAAGAACCATACTCTTCTTCTCCTTCTCAGGCAGTCCCTCGGAGTCGAGGATGACTTGCTTCCACACTAAAAATGAGTTCTCAGGTGACTGATGAGTCCAATGCGGGACCTACAGTCCCTGTCACAGGTGGGGCAGACGGTCGTTGGAGGGATGGGTGGGTGGGGTGTTTGGGTTGTCGTGTGCTCCCTCTGCTGTTTGTGCTTGGCTTCCGCGTGCTCCCGACGAAGAGACTCAAGGTGTTCATAGAAACATAGAAACATAGAAAATAGGTGCAGGAGTAGGCCATTCGGCCCTTCTAGCCTGCACTGCCATTCAATGAGTTCATGGCTGAACATGCAACTTCAGTACCCCATTCCTGCTTTCTCGCCATACCCCTTGATCCCCCGAGTAGTAAGGACTACATCTAACTCCCTTTTGAAAATATTTAGTGAATTGGCCTCAACAACTTTCTGTGGTAGAGAATTCCACAGGTTCACCACTCTCTGGGTGAAGAAGTTTCTCCTCATCTCGGTCCTAAATGGCTTACCCCTTATCCTTAGACTGTGACCCCTGGTTCTGGACTTCCCCAACATTGGGAACATTCTTCCTGCATCTAACCTGTCTAAACTCATCAGAATTTTAAACGTTTCTATGAGGTCCCTCCCGGATGCTCTTCCTCCACCTCGGGCGGGCTTAGGCCAGGGATTCCCAGGTGTCGGTGGGGATATTGCACTTTTTCAAAGAGATTTTGAGTGTGTCCCTGTCATGTTTCCTCTGCCCGCCTGGGGCTCCCTTGCCGTGTCGAAGCTCTGAGTAAAGCGTAAGCTTTGGGAGTCTCGTGTTGGGCATGTGGACGATGTGGCCTGTCCAGTGGAGCTGATCAAGCATGGTCAATGCTTCGATGCTGGGGATGTTGGCCTGAGCGAGAACACTGACGTTGGTGCGTCTGTCCTCCCAGTGGATTTGCAGGATCTTGCAGAGGCAGCATTGGTGGTACTTCTCCAGTGCTTTGAGGTGCCTGCTGTACAAAGAAAATCTTTGGAAGTATCGATACCTTCTCAAGGAGTCTTTCACACTCTGCTCACCTCATGACGTTCAAAGCCTATTCACTCTCCACAAGGCTTGAGTCAAGAGTGTAAAGGATACTCTCCTAGTGCAGCAGCAACAACACTCGAGGAGCCTGGACACCATCCAGGACATGGCAGTTTGTTGGATCAGTGCCCTTGACACTAAGCTCAAGATCCAGCCCCTCCATCCCCGCAGTGAGTGCTGTCCACAGCAACTCACCAAGGTCACCGCGGCAGCTCCTCCCTGCCCCGCGAGCTCTACCATCGGGAAGGGCAAAAGCAGCAATGTTGTGCGGACGCCACCACCTCCAAGTTTCCCTCCCAAGTCACACACCATCCTTTGACTTTGACAGATATCACTGCTCCGTCATCGTGGGGTCAATATCCTAGAATTCCCTAAATCCATTGTGGAAGCCCCGTCTCCACAAGGGCTGCGGCAGTTCGAGGGGAAGGCTCACCCCACCTTCTCGGGGTACCTGGGGGTGGGCAATTAATGTGCCCTTGCCGGTGATACCCACATCCGAGAACAAATGATAAAACAATGGAAATCCTGCTGGTCTGAGGCCAATCACCAGTGGGATTGACAACAGCCCTGGGAAAGTGAGGATAATGTTATCTGGAAGCTGTGTGGCATCAGAGTCCCTCATTGACCCAATTGAAGATTTTGCGGCAGTATTTATTCAGGCTGTCACAGAGCTTCTTCTGAACTTTGATATACGGAGCAGAGTTTAGAAACCGTGTTCCTTTACTTGGGTGTCTTTGGTCATCTACGTAGGTGTGCAGAGAGAAGCAATGAAATCTTACCTCTCGTAGTATATCACTGGACTGATAACGTTCTCATCTCTCTGCAGACATCCCAGTCTCAGACCGCCTTCTACCTTCCCAAGAATTCTTTGGCTGTTTTATGAAATTGGATGGGCGATTGCCTGTAAAAGGCAAGGAAGACAAACTACTCACATAGGGGACGTTAAAGCGCCAACAGAGACATTGTTCGCTGTCATGTGCAGGCTATCCGCTTTGGAAATTCTCATCAATTGAAGATTTCAGAGGTGCTTCTTCTACTGTTATACTTTTAACTTTGTTTTAATATATTGGTATGGTTATCCCCACACACAAAGTGACCGGTACAGTATCCCCACACACTGTGACGGGTACAGTATCCACATACTGTAATATATATATATATATATCTCCACAAAGTGGATTACTGTGGCATTGCAGCCATTGCCATTTACAACAATAAAAAGGGAACAGGTCACCGAACTGCTTTCTGAAGTTATCAGCCATCTTACAGTCTATGTGTTTGTGAGGTCGTGCCAAAAACATAATATTGGCCACGAAGGATAGGATAATCGGATAACCTAGCTAAAATTTTTGTTGGTGGAGCTTCTCTGTTTTGATTAACAGCTAAAAAATCTAAGTAAATTACAAGCACGCTTGGCTGAACCGCCAGAGTCCAGATGGCCACGCCTATGGGAATAATAGGGCGCTTGGGGGAGTTTCAATGCAACCATGAAAGTTTTTGAGCATATGTGGAGCGGCTAGAAATGTTTTTCACCGCAAATAATATCATCAAAGTCCCCAGTGATGAAAACCATAACCGGGTGATGTTGGAAAGAAAACGGGATATTTTCTTAACTGAAGCAGGGCCCGAGGTGTATGAAACCCTGAAAAATTTGCTTGTGCCTGTCAAGCCAAAGGATACATCACTAAAGCAGTTAGAACAGCACTAGAGTCCTGAGCCTCTGGAAATCGCTGAAAGTTATTGTTTCGGAATACGAGAACAGTTAACTGACGAAAGTATCAGTGAGTACATTGTAGCATTAAAAAAGCTATCTATTCACTGCAATTGCGGAAACTTTCAGGACCGAGCTTTGTGTGACCACTTTGTTTGTGGGATGAAAAATGATGCGATCAGAAGAAAGTTATTGACAACGCCTAACTTGACTTTTGGTTTAGCTTGTCAGACAGCTATGTCAATGGATATGGCCGACCAATATTCCCGGGAATTTTGTACCATTTCCAATCACCAGACAACCGAGGTGAATCGCCTGCAGGTTAAAAGTAAAAGGCAGTTGGGCCCCAAGGTCTCAGCAACTGCCAATGGTAACAGAGCATTGAAGTCCTGCTATCTGTGCCTGGGACAACACATTGCTCAAAGTTGTCCATATGTGAAGGCAGAGTGTTTCTTCTGCAGGAAAACTGGGCATCTTGCGAAGGCATGCCGACTGAAGAGTAAACCAGCTTTCAAAGCTATAAGTAGAAATCCTCAAAGTCTACTTAGCATGGAAGAAAAACAACAGAACGAGGAGGTTTTAGGGCTACACATCATCAGGAGCACGAGGGTAACTAACAGCGATTCAAAAAGTATCATCACCCATGTAGATGTTGCAGGAACCAAGATACCCATGGAAATCAACACTGGTGCATCTGTGAGTGCAGCACTGGAATCGTTGTACCTCGACAAATTGCATGATTTCCCATTGGAGAAATCCAAGTTCGAACTGCGAGGCTACTTTGGAGAGAACATTCCTGTGGTAGGTCGTATCAGCGTACCGGTGAAATACAAGGATCAATTTCAGAGCTTGCCTCTGGCAGGAGATAAGCCTGTCTTAGGAAGAAATTGGTTGGGATCACTAAAGCTGGATTGGAGTGAGATTTTTTGTGTTGAAACGAGATTTGCATCAAAGGATGATGTCATCAAGAAGTATCCGAAGGTGCTCTGCGAAACAGGCAGTCCAATCCAAGGCTTAAGTCAAGTGTCAGGGTACAGATAGACATTAGACCAGTTTTACTACAAGCCACGTCCCGTACCATATGCACTCGAGGAAAAAGTTGAGCAAGAACTCAATAGACTAGAGACTGAGAACATTATCTCTAAGATGTAATTGGCTACACCCAATATCGTTGTACCTAAGTCAGATGGTAAGGTAAGGTTGTGTGTTGATTATAAAGTAACCGTAAACCAGGTTCTAGAGGGTAATGTCCCCAATACATTGCCAAATGTAGAAGATTTGTTCACAACACTGACAGGTGGTCAGATCTTCTCAAAGTTGGATCTTACGAATGCCTACTTACAACTTGAACTAGATGAGGAGTCCAAGTCATACTTGACTATAAATACTCATCTAGGCCTATTTCAATTTAATAGGCTACCATTTGAAGTGTCTTCTGCCCCTGCCATATTCCAAGGGGTGATGAATCAGTTTTTGCAAGGTATTGAAGGAGTAGTATGTTATTTAGATGACATACTAATTTCAGCACCAAATAAGCAAATTTATAATAACGTTTTGAATGAAGTGCTCAAATGCTAGAGAAGCAGAGTACGAGTGACTGCTCGCAAGTGTGAGTTATTTCAAAACTCAGTGGAGTACTTAGGGCACAGAGTAGACAAAGATGGTTTACATCTAACCTAGGGAAAGCTGGATGCAATCAGAAATGCACCCACTCCCAAGAATACCACTGAATTTCGATCATTTTTGTATCTTTTGAACTATTATAGGAAGTTCCTACCAAATTTGGCTACAGTATTACATCCACTGAATGAGCTGTTGAAATTCCAGGTCCATTGGAAGTGGTCAGAAGAATGTGATGCAGCATTCAAGGAGTGTAAAAGCAAATTGGTAGAGAGCACCATGTTCGTTCACTATGATATCGCTAAGGAGATCAAGCTAGCATGTGACGCCTCTCCGTATGCAGTTGGGGCAGTGATCTCTCATGTACTTCATAGTGGGGAGGACAGACCAATTGCTTTTGCTTCACGCACTCTCAGTGCCAGTGAGCGTAATTATGCGCAAATCGAAAGGGAAGCTTTGGCATTAATTTTTGGGATCAAGAAGTTTCACAAATACTTGTATGGTCGTAAGTTTACCATCGTTACGTACCATAAGCCCCTGACAGCAATCCTCCATCCAAAGTCCCCAGTTCCAACATTAGCTGCAGCCCGAATGCAGAGATGGGCTTTGATTTTGTCAGCATATACATATGATATTGAATACAGACGATTAGCTGATCACAGTAATGCTGTTGCAATGTTTATATTGCCTTCCCCATCACAAGTTACACCCGATAGGGAATAAGTGTTTTATTTTTCATACATTGATGAACTGCCAGTCACAGCTGAGGAGATTGGTAGAGCAACCAAACGTGACCCAGTGATGTCAAAGGTGTATAAGTAAATTGCAAATGGATGGCCAAACCAGGTAACCGAGAAAGATATTCATCCATTCTTCATTTGTTGGAATGAATTATCAGTCGATAAAGATTGTATCATGTGGGGTGCAAGACTGGTTATACCAAATAAATTTAGGTCAAAATTATTAGGAGACCTCCATGACCAGCACCTGGGAATGTGCTTGACCAAGAATTTTGCACGCAGTTACTTATGGTGGCCAGGTCTTGATAAAGATATAGAGTACATCGTGAGTCAGTGTACGACATGTCAATCGGGAAGCAAGCAACCACCATCAGTACCATTACAGCCATGGAAATAGCCTCCCAGGGTGTGGCAAAGGCTACATATTGATTTTGCTGAGCTAGAAGGACAACAATTGTTCAATGTGATTGATAGCCATTCGAAGTGGGTCGAGGTGTTTCCAATGCGGAAAATAACAACAAGTAAAACATTAGACATTTTGCGAAGATTATATTCTTCATTTGGCCTCCCAGAAGAAATTGTTTCTGATAATGGACCACAATTTTGTTCAGAAGAATTTGCACAGTTCACGAGCAAAAATGGTGTAAAACATACCAAGGTTCCATCGTCCCACCCTGCTTCGAATGGTGCAGCAGAGCGCACTGTACAAATTGTAAAACGCGCCCTCATCAAACAGATGTTGGATCTAAATCCAAAGAAATGACAGTTGTCACTGGACCACAAATTGGCTAATTTTCTAATTATGTATCGCAATACTACTCATACTATTGGTAGAACACCAGCAGAGTTGTTTCTCAAACGACAGTCATGAACCAGGTTCTCGTTAACACCAAATTTGCACAGTCCATAGAAGAGAAACAATTAAGACAGAAAGAGAATCACGATAGAGGTAGAGTAAAAGAGAGAGAAGTGTGAAATTAAATCAGAAGGTGAGAGTGAAGAACCATCACCATAAATGGTTAAAGTCGTTACTAGGAAGAATGGTGAAGATATGTGGTCCTCGCACATATTTGGTCAAGCTGTTTGATCATGGACAGGTTAGGTTTGTTCATATTGATCATATTTTACCTACAGACGTGAAAGTAGTTGAAGGTGGGAATGATTCAATTATTTCTGACTCATCAGATAGTTGTGTTACAAGTAGAGTACCAGTAGCAAATCCTACATCAGATGTACTGGAAACAAGTCCAAGAGAAAGTCAGAGTTTAAGTCTGAGTCCGAGTCAGGCAGACAAACAGTCTGAAGTTGAAGAGAGTTCAAATGTAAATCAAGGACATTCCTTGGAGGAAACTTTTCTCAGGATCAGCCTAGAATGAGTCTAAGTTCGACACCATGTTTGGAAGGTTCTATTCAAGAGCGAAGGGATCCTCTTCAAAACAAAAAACAAGTGGTTAAGCTTCATTTGTAAATATGGCAAAATAAGTCCATATCCTTCGTTATGTATAACCATGCAATTTATGTATGATTGTTTGTTATAATAACTCTTCATTAAGGAGGGGGAAGTGTAATGTATATAACTCCACACTGTGGACTATTGTGGCATTGCAGCCATTGCTGTTTACAACAATAAAAAGAGAATATGTCACCTGACTGTTTCCTAAAGTTATCAGCCATCTTAAAGCCTGAGCTTGAGGCCATACCGAAAACATAACACACACACACACGGTGACAGGTACAGTATCCCCCCACACACAGTGACAGGTACAGTATCCACACACACGGTGACAGGTACAGTATCCACACACAGTGACAGGTACAGTATCCCCCCCACACAGTGACAGGTACAGTATCCACACAGTGACAGGTACAGTATCCCCACACAGTGACAGGTACAGTATCCACACAGTGACAGGTACAGTATCCACACACGGTGACAGGTACAGTATCCCCCCACACACAGTGACAGGTACAGTATCCACACACACGGTGACGGGTACAGTATCCACACACAGTGACAGGTATAGTATCCCCCCACACACAGTGACAGGTACAGTATCCACACACAGTGACAGGTACAGTATCCCCACACAGTGACAGGTACAGTATCCACACACAGTGACAGGTACAGTATCCCCCACACACAGTGACAGGTACAGTATCCCCACACACACTGACAAGTACAGTATCCACACACAGTGACATACAGTATCCCCCACAGTGACAGGTACAGTATCCACAGTGACAGGTACAGTATCCACACGGTGACAGGTACAGTATCCACACGGTGACAGGTACAATATCCACACATGGTGACAGGTACAGTATCCACACATGATGACAGGTACAGTATCCACACATGGTGACAGGTACAGTATCCACATAGTGACAGGTACAGTATCCACACACAGTGTGACAGGTACAGTATCCACACACACTGACAGGTACAGTATCCCCCACACACAGTGACAGGTACAGTATCCACAGTTACAGGTACAGTATCCCCCCACACAGTGACAGGTACAGTATCCACACACAGTGACAGGTACAGTATCCACACATAGTGACAGGTACAGTATCCCCCACCCACAGTGACAAGTACAGTATCCACACACAGTGACAGGTACAGTATCTACACAGTGACAGGTACAGTAACCCCCACACACTGACAGGTACAGTATCCACCCACACAGTGACAGGTACAGTATCCACAGTGACAGGTACAGTATCCACACACAGTGACGGGTACAGTATCCACACACAGTGACGGGTACAGTATCCACCCACACACAGTGACAGGTACAGTATCCCCCACACACAGTGACAGGTACAGTATCCACAGTGACAGGTACAGTATCCACAGTGACAGGTACAGTATCCCCCCCACACAGTGACAGGTACAGTATCCAGTGACAGGTACAGTATCCACAGTGACAGGTACAGTATCCCCCCACACAGTGACAGGTACAGTATCCACACACAGTGACCGGTACAGTATCCACAGTGACAGGTACAGTATCCACACACAGTGACAGGTACAGTATCCCCCCACACAGTGACAGGTACAGTATCCCCCACACAGTGACAGGTACAGTATCCACAGTGACAGGTACAGTATCCCCACACGTACAGTGACAGGTACAGTATCCACACAGTGACAGGTACAGTAACCCCCACACAGTGACCGGTACAGTATCCACACAGTGACAGGTACAGTATCCACACAGTGACAGGTACAGTATCCCCCACACAGTGACAGGTACAGTATCCACACAGTGACAGGTACAGTATCCACAGTGACAGGTACAGTATCCCCCACACACAGTGACAGGTACAGTATCCACAGTGACAGGTACAGTATCCCCCCACACACAGTGACAGGTACGGTATCCACACAGTGACAGGTACGGTATCCACACACAGTGACAGGTACGGTATCCACACACAGTGACAGGTACAGTATCGCCCACACACAGTGACAGGTACAGTATCCACAGTGACAGGTACAGTATCCCCCCACACACAGTGACAGGTACGGTATCCACACACAGTGACAGGTACGGTATCCACAGTGACAGGTACAGTATCCCCACACGTACAGTATCCACACACACACAGTGACAGGTACAGTATCCACACACAGTGACAGGTACAGTATCCACACACACACACTGACAGGTACAGTATCCACACACACTGACAGGTACAGTATCCTACCTACACACAGTGGCAGGTACAGTATCCCCACACTCAGATCAGCTCCGCTAGGCAGGCCACATACTCCGCATGCCAGACACGAGACTCCCAAAGCAAGCGCTCTACTCGGAGCTCCTTCAGAGCAAATGAGTCCCAGGTGGGCAGAGAAAATGTTTCAAGGACACCCTCAAAGCCTCCCTGATAAAATACAACATCCCCACTGACACCTGGGAGTGCATTCAGGAGGGCGCTGAACACCTCGAGTCTCGTCGCCAAGAGCATGCAGAAATCAAGTGCAGGCAGCGGAAGGAATGTGCGGCAAACCTGCCCCACCCTCCCCTTACCTCAATGACTATCTGTCCCACTGTTGTTCCCGTATTGGACTGTTCAGCCACCTAAGGACTCATTTTTAGAATGGAAGCAAGTCTTCCTCGATTTCAAGGGACTGCCTATGATGATGATGACAGAGAGTGACAGGTACAGTATCCCCCACACACACACACACTGAGCGGAGCCCTGCACTCTGTATATAAGACACTGAGAGGGGCCCTGTCCCCTGTGTATATAACACACTGAGAGGGGCCCTGTCCCCTGTGTATATAACACACAGAGGGGCCCTGTCCCCTGTGTATATAACACACCGAGAGGGGCCCTGTCCCCTGTGTATATATCACACTGAGAGGTGCTCTGTCTCCTGTGTATACAAAACACACTGGGAGGGGCCCTGTCCCCTGTATATATAACACATTGAGAGGGGCACTGTCCCCTGTGTATATAAAATACACTGAGAGGGGCCCTGTATATAACACATTGAGAGGGGCCCTGTCCCCTGTATATATAACACACTGAGAGGGGCCCTGTCCCCTGTGTATATATCACACCAAGAGGGGCCCTGTCCCCTGTGTATATATCACACTGAGAGGTGCTCTGTCTCCTGTGTATATAACACACTGAGAGGTGCCCTGTCCCCTGTGTATATAAAACACACTGAGAGGGGCCCTGTCCCCTGTATATAACACACTGAGAGGGGCCCTGTCCCCTGTATAAAACACACTGAGAGGGGCCCTGTTCCCTGCATATAACACACTGAGAGGGGCCCTGTCCCCTGTGTATATAAAACACACTGAGAGGGGCCCTGTCCCCTGTGTATATAACACACTGAGAGGGGCCCTGTCCCCTGTGTATATATCACACCAAGAGGGGCCCTGTCCCCTGTGTATATATCACACTGAGAGGTGCTCTGTCTCCTGTGTATATAACACACTGAGAGGTGCCCTGTCCCCTGTGTATATAAAACACACTGAGAGGGGCCCTGTCCCCTGTATATAACACACTGAGAGGGGCCCTGTCCCCTGTATAAAACACACTGAGAGGGGCCCTGTTCCCTGCATATAACACACTGAGAGGGGCCCTGTCCCCTGTTTATATAAAACACACTGAGAGGGGCCCTGTCCCCTGTGTATATAACACACTGAGAGGGGCCCTGTCCCCTGTGTATATAAAACACACTGAGAGGGGCCCTGTCCCCTGTGTATATAAAACACACTGAGAGGGGCCCTGTCCCCTGTATATAACACACTGAGAGGGGCCCTGTCCCCTGTATATAACACACTGAGAGGGGCCCTGTCCCCTGTGTATATAACACATTGAGAGGGGCCCTGTCCCCTGTGTATATAAAACACACTGAGAGGGGCCCTGTCCCCTGTGTATATAACACACTGAGAGGGGCTCGGCCCCCTGTATATAACACACTGAGAGGGGCCCTGTCCCCTGTGTATATAACACACTGAGAGGGGCCATGTCCCCTGTGTATATAACACACTGAGAGGGGCTCGGCCCCCTGTATATAACACACTGAGAGGGGCCCTGTCCCCTGTGTATATAACACACTGAGAGGGGCCCTGTCCCCTGTATATAACACACTGAGAGGGGCTCGGCCCCCTGTGTATATAACACACTGACAAAGTAGCTGTATGATCCTTGACAATTGGATCTAGTTGCTGAAATCTCCCCTCACCGTTGAAGCTTTCCTCGGGCCGGAGAGTTTGTGGAAGGCAGTGCATTTGTGGGGGATGTCTGAGACCAGCACAATTTGCAGCTCCTGCCTTGGTTGTCCTGGTAACTGCAGCAATGGAGGGTCAGGGACAATGGAGGGCAGTTTGCAGACAGGCCTGGCAATATGTCACGGATTGAGTAAACACGGTGCCCCCCCCCATCCCCCTCCTCCCAGGGCCGAGCAACAGCTTGGCGAGCACCCGTCAAAGAGTGAGGTGCAGCCACGACTCCAAGTAGAAACTTTAGCACGGGTGGAGCAAACAGGGCCGCAGAAGAGGAAAGTGTTGCTGGAGGACTGTCTGGTACAGTGGAGGCTGACAGAGTCCTGTCCTGCATTATGTGGCATACAGGCTTTAGTGCGCAGTCCCAGGTCCATATTCGGATCCACTGGCCTCTGTCCAATGATGGAAGGTCACCTCGGCAATTTGGAGGAGCTTGGCACTTAGGTAAGGCACTTCCCCCCCTGCCACGGGTGACCTGATGGTACATGCCAGTCAGTCACTGCACACATGGCATCGATAGTCACACATTCCATATGCACAGAGGGACCGTCCGCCTCTCCTGACCAAAGCCACGATGGAGCCTTTGGGATCCAGGCACTGAAGATGCTATCATGGCAGGCTTCAACTCATGGGTCGAGTGAGTTCCAAGCAATCACCGGTGCCCAGTGTCAACTTGGCTCAGATGGTCGCACTCTCGTTTCTGAGTCAGAAGATCGGCAGAGACTTGAGCACATAATCTAGATTCTCACTTCAGTGCATTGCTGAGGGAGTGCCGCCCTGTCAGAGGGGAGGAGGTCACTAACAAGGGGGTGTCTCGTATGTTGTCTGTATGGACTTCAGGAAGGCATTTGATAAGTGTTGTATATGCAAGCACTCTAATAATGACTCCACGAGGTAAGGGTATAGTAGTTGAACTGTAGTGACCTTAGTCCTTTATTGCAGCTCCTAGAGTGAGGACACCAAGAGGTGAGCTCCCTTTTATACCTGCAGTGTACAGGTGACCCACAGGTCTCCAGCAGCAGCACCCTCTGGTGTTACAGATATGGTGTTTACAGGGTGAAGGTACATTCAGTGGTCTAGTGTTACAGTACATGCATTAACATGCATACATGACAATAAGGTTCTGCAAAAATGAGAACATGTGAAATTGGGGGTAACCTTGTGACATGGGTCAGGAATTGGTTGGGGGGTCAGAGACAGAGAGGGGCACAGAGGACATGGTCTGATTGGTGGGGTGTGAGCAGTGGTGTTCCCCAGGGATCTGCACTGGGGCCTCAGCTTTTCACCATCGCTAACAATTATCTGGATGAAGGACTAGGGAGTTGCTTATCCATGTTTGCAGATGACACTAAGTTAGGAGACACAGTAAGTTGTGTGAATAGCAGCAGGAAGTTAGTGAGGGACATAGACAGACTGAGTGAGTGGGCAAACCTGTGGCAGATGGAGTTCAATGTGGGGTAGTGTGAGGTCATCCACTTTGGATCCAAGAAAGACAAGTCAGAAGTATTTTCTGAATGGTGAGAAATTATGAGGATCAGAGGTTTTGGTGTCCATTTACACAAATCACTAAACGCTAGTGGACAGGTACAAAAATAATTACAGGCCTTTATTTCAAAGGGGCTGGAATACAAAGTGGAGGAAGTGATGCTTCAGTTGTACAGCACCTTCGCCAGACCCCCAACTCGAGTACTGTGTTCCGCTCTTGCCACCGCAGCTCAGGAAGGATGTATCGGCCTTGAAAGGGGTACAGTGCCGATTCACCAGAATGATACGGCTCAGAGGGTTAGATTATAAGGACAGGCTGCATAAGCTTGGCTTTTTCCCCCTGAATTTAGAAGGTTGAGGGGTAATCGAATTGAGGTGTTAAAATGTTTAAATGATTTGATAGGGTAGATGGGGGAAACTATTTCCTCTGGTGGGGGAATCCAGGACACGAGGGGGCTGGGGCAATCTGGAACTCTCTGGCCCGAAAGGTTGTGGATGTGGAGGTCAATTGGCATTTTCAAGACTGAGATCAACAATTTGTTGTTAGCTAAGGTTACGGGGCAAAGGTGAGTGAATGCAGTTATGGTACAGATCAGCCAGTATCTGATTGAATGGAGGAGCAGGCTCAAGGGTCTGAATGGCCAACTCCTGATTTAATGTTTCTATGTCTCTCAGATGAGACATTAAACCGAGGCCCCGTCCGCCCTCTCAGGGAACGTAAAAGATCCCTTGTCACTTTCGAAGACAGCAGGGGAATTCTCACAGTATCCTGGCCAATATTTATCCCTCAACCAGCATCATATTTATGAGGTACGGCAGCACGGTGGTTGTGTTACTGGACTAATGATCCAGAGACATGAGTTCAAATGCCACCGGGGCAGCTGGGGAATTTAAATTCCTCGAAGTAAATAAATGTGGAATAGAAAGCTCGTGTCAATAACGGTGACCATGAAACTACCGGATTGTTTTAAAAACCTGATTGGTGAACCAATGCCCTTTAGGGAAGGAAACCTGCCGCCCTTACCCAGTCTGGCTGATATGTGACTCCAAACCCACAGCAATGTGGCTGACTCTTAACTGCCCTCTGAAATGGCCCAGCGAGACTCTCAGTTGTATTCAAGAAGGCAGCTCACCACAACCTTTTCAAGGGCAATCAGGGACAGGCAATAAATGTTGGCCATATCCCGTAAATGAATTAATTGCTGTTTGTGGCATCTTGCTGTGTGCAAATTGGCTGCTGCATTTCCCACAATACGCTTCAACAGTACTTCATTGGTTGCAAAGGACTTTAGGCCGTCTGTTCCATGTCCAGACCATAGATTAGGATCTGATGAGGAGATGCCCTCTCACCATTGGCCAACAGTGACCCTAACATAGGAGAGGCACGCACCGATCCCCGCATCACGGTTGGTCGTGATTACAGACATGAATGGGACAAATTCCCTCTTCGGTTACCAGTAAAGTAGCGTTACCTGGTGGGACTCCAGCATTGCACAAGCAGCTGGGCCTCTGGGACTTTCCTGCCATGTCCCCCTGTAACTGAGCAACCTGTACTCCTCCACATTGAGCTGCACTTGGAAAGCAGAGACTGAAAACACTGAGGCCTCACACTAGAGACTGAGAACACTGGGGCCTCACACTAGAGGCTGAGAACACTGGGGCCTCACACTAGAGACTGAGAACACTGGGGCCTCACACTAGAGGCTGAGAACACTGGGGCCTCACACTAGAGGCTGAGAACACTGGGGCCTCACACTAGAGGCTGAGAACACTGGGGCCTCACACTAGAGACTGAGAACAGTGGGGCCCCACACTAGAGACTGAGAACACTGGGGCCTCATACTAGAGACTGAGAACACTGGGGCTTCACACGAGAGACTGAGAGCACTGAGGCCTCGCACTAGAGGCTGAGAACACTGGGGCCTCACACTAGAGACTGAGAACACTGGGGCCTCACACTAGAGGCTGAGAACACTGGGGCCTCCCACTAGAGACTGAGAACACTGGGGCCTCACACTAGAGGCTGAGAACACTGGGGCCTCACACTAGAGGCTGAGAACACTGGGGCCTCACACTAGAGACTGAGAACACTGGGGCCTCGCACTAGAGACTGAGAACACTGGGGCCTCACACTAGAGACTGAGAACACTGGGGCCTCGCACTAGAGACTGAGAACACTGAGACCCCGGACTAGAGACTGAGAACACTGGGGCCCCACACTAGAGACTGAGAACACTGGGGCCTCGCACGAGAGGCTGAGAACACTGGGGCTTCACACTAGAGACTGAGAACACTGAGACCCCGCACTAGAGGCTCAGAACACTGGGGCCTCGCACGAGAGACTGAGAACACTGGGGCCTCACACTAGAGACTGAGAACACTGAGACCCCGGACTAGAGACTGAGAACACTGGGGCCTCACACTAGAGGCTGAGAACACTGGGGCCTCGCACTAGAGACTGAGAACACTGGGGCCTCACACTAGAGACTGAGAACACTGGGGCCCCACACTAGAGACTGAGAACACTGGGGCCTCACACTAGAGGCTGAGAACACTGGGGCCTCACACTAGAGACTGAGAACACTGGGGCCTCGCACTAGAGACTGAGAACACTGGGGCCTCACACTAGAGACTGAGAACACTGGGGCCTCGCACTAGAGACTGAGAACACTGGGGCCTCACACTAGAGACTGAGAACACTGGGGCCCCACACTAGAGACTGAGAACACTGGGGCCTCGCACGAGAGGCTGAGAACACTGGGGCTTCACACTAGAGACTGAGAACACTGAGACCCCGCACTAGAGGCTCAGAACACTGGGGCCTCGCACGAGAGACTGAGAACACTGGGGCCTCACACTAGAGACTGAGAACACTGAGACCCCGGACTAGAGACTGAGAACACTGGGGCCCCACACTAGAGACTGAGAACACTGGGGCCTCAGACTAGAGACTGAGAACACTGGGGCCTCACACTAGAGACTGAGAACACTGGGGCCTCACACTAGAGACTGAGAACACTGGGGCCCCACACTAGAGACTGAGAACACTGGAGCCTCGCACTAGAGGCTGAGAACACTGGGGCCTCGCACTAGAGATTGAGAACACTGGGGCCTCCCACTAGAGACTGAGAACACTGGGGCCTCGCACTAGAGGCTGAGAACACTGGGGCCTCGCACTAGAAGCTGAGAACACTGGGGCCTCACACTAGAGACTGAGAACACTGGGGCCTCGCACTAGAGACTGAGAACACTGGGGCCTCACACTAAAGACTGAGAACACTGGTGCCCCACACCAGAGACTGAGAACACTGGGGCCTCACATTCGAGGCTGAGAACACTGGAGCCTCACACTAGAGGCTGAGAACACTGGGGCTTCACACTAGAGGCTGAGAACACTGGGGCCTCACACTAGAGACTGAGAACAGTGGGGCCCCACACTAGAGACTGAGAACACTGGGGCCTCATACTAGAGACTGAGAACACTGGGGCTTCACACTAGAGACTGAGAACACTGGGGCCTCACACTAGAGGCTGAGAACACTGGGGCCTCACACTAGAGGCTGAGAACACTGGGGCCTCGCACTAGAGACTGAGAACACTGGGGCCTCGAACTAGAGACTGAGAACACTGGGGCCCCACACTAGAGACTGAGAACACTGGGGCCCCACACTAGAGACTGAGAACACTGGGGCCCCACACTAGAGACTGAGAACACTGGGGCCTCGCACGAGAGGCTGAGAACACTGGGGCTTCACACTAGAGACTGAGAACACTGAGACCCCGCACTAGAGGCTCAGAACACTGGGGCCTCGCACTAGAGACTGAGAACACTGGGGCCCCACACTAGAGACTGAGAACACTGGGGCCTCAGACTAGAGACTGAGAACACTGGGGCCTCACACTAGAGACTAAGAACACTGGGGCCTCACACTAGAGACTGAGAACACTGGGGCCTCACACTAGAGACTGAGAACACTGGGGCCTCGCACTAGAGGCTGAGAACACTGGGGCCTCGCACTAGTGACTGAGAACACTGGGGCCTCCCACTAGAGACTGAGAACACTGGGGCCTCGCACTAGAGGCTGAGAACACTGGGGCCTCGCACTAGAGGCTGAGAACACTGGGGCCTCACACTAGAGGCTGAGAACACTGGGGCCTCACACTAGAGGCTGAGAGCACTGAGGCCTCGCACTAGAGGCTGAGAACACTGGGGCCTCACACTAGAGACTGAGAACACTGGGGCCTCACACTAGAGGCTGAGAACACTGGGGCCTCCCACTAGAGACTGAGAACACTGGGGCCTCACACTAGAGGCTGAGTACACTGGGGCCTCGCACTAGAGACTGAGAACACTGGGGCCTCACACTAGAGACTGAGAACACTGGGGCCCCACACTAGAGACTGAGAACACTGGGGCCCCACACTAGAGACTGAGAACACTGGGACCTCGCACGAGAGGCTGAGAACACTGGGGCTTCACACTAGAGACTGAGAACACTGGGGCTTCACACTAGAGTCTGAGAACACTGGGGCCTCGCACTAGAGGCTGAGAACACTGGGGCTTCGCACTAGAGACTGAGAACACTGGGGCCTCCCACTAGAGGCTGAGAACACTGGGGCCCCACACTAGAGGCTGAGAACACTGGAGCTTCACACTAGAGACTGAGATCACTGGGGCCTCGCACTAGAGGCTGAGAACACTGGGGCCCAACACTAGAGGCTGAGAACACTGGGGCCTCGCACTAGAGGCTGAGAACACTGGAGCTTCACACTAGAGTCTGAGAACACTGGTGCCTCACACTAGAGGCTGAGAACACTGGGGCTTCACACTAGAGACTGAGAACACTGGGGCCTCACACTAGAGGCTGAGAACTCTGGGGCCCCACACTAGAGTCTGAGAACACTGAGACCCCGGACTAGAGACTGAGAACACTGGGGCCCCACACTAGAGACTGAGAACACTGGGGCCTCAGACTAGAGACTGAGAACACTGGGGCCTCACACTAGAGACTGAGAACACTTGGGCCTCACACTAGAGACTGAGAACACTGGGGCCTCACACTAGAGGCTGAGAACACTGCGGCTTCACACTAGAGACTGAGAACACTGGGGCCTCGCACTAGAGACTGAGAACACTGGGGCCTCGCACTAGAGACTGAGAACACTGGTGCCCCACACTAGAGACTGAGAACACTGGGGCCTCACACTAGAGGCTGAGAACACTGGGGCCTCACACTAGAGACTGAGAACACTGGGGCCTCGCACTAGAGGCTGAGAACACTGGAGCTTCACACTAGAGACTGAGAACACTGGTGCCTCACACTAGAGGCTGAGAACACTGGGGCTTCACACTAGAGACTGAGAACACTGGGGCCTCAGATTAGAGGCTGAGAACTCTGGGGCCCCACACTAGAGTCTGAGAACACTGAGACCCCGGACTAGAGACTGAGAACACTGGGGCCCCACACTAGAGACTGAGAACACTGGGGCCTCAGACTAGAGACTGAGAACACTGGGGCCTCACACTAGAGACTGAGAACACTGGGGCCTCACACTAGAGACTGAGAACACTGGGGCCTCACACTAGAGGCTGAGAAAACTGGGGCTTCACACTAGAGGCTGAGAACACTGGGGCCTCGCACTAGAGACTGAGAACACTGGGGCCTCCCACTAGAGACTGAGAACACTGGGGCCTCGCACTAGAGACTGAGAACACTGGGGCCTCGCACTAGAGACTGAGAACACTGGGGCCTCGCACTAGAGATTGAGAACACTGGGGCCTCCCACTAGAGACTGAGAACACTGGGGCCTCGCACTAGAGACTGAGAACACTGGGGCCTCGCACTAGAGGCTGAGAACACTGGGGCCTCACACTAGAGACTGAGAACACTGGGGCCTCGCACTAGAGACTGAGAACACTGGGGCCTCACACTAGAGATTGAGAACACTGGTGCCCCACACTGAGACTGACAACACTGGGGCCTCACACTAGAGACTGAGAACACTGGTGCCCCACACTGAGACAGAGAACACTGGGGTTTCACACTAGAGACTGAGAACACTGGGGCTTCACACTAGAGACTGAGAACACTGGGGCCTCCCACTAGAGACTGAGAACACTGGGGCCTCACACTAGAGGCTGAGAACACTGGGGCCTCACACTAGAGATTGAGAACAGTGGGGCCCCACACTAGAGACTGAGAACACTGGGGCCTCATACGAGAGACTGAGAACACTGGGGCTTCACACCACAGACTGAGAACACTGGGGCCTCACACTAGAGGCTGAGAACACTGGGGCCTCACACTAGAGGCTGAGAACACTGGGGCCTCACACTAGAGACTGAGAACACTGGGGCCTCACACTAGAGGCTGAGAACACTGGGGCCTCACACTAGAGGCTGAGAACACTGGGGCTTCACACTCGAGACTGAGAACACTGGGGCCTCACACTAGAGACTGAGAACACTGGGGCCTCCCACTAGAGACTGAGAACACTGGGGCCTCACACTAGAGGCTAACAACACTGGGGCCTCGCACTAGGACTGAGAACACTGGGGCCTCACACTAGAGACTGAGAACACTGGGGCCCCACACTAGAGACTGAGAACACTGGGGCCCCACACTAGAGACTGAGAACACTGGGGCCTCGCACGAGAGGCTGAGAACACTGGGGCTTCACACGAGAGACTGAGAACACTGGGGCCTCGCAATAGAGACTGAGAACACTGGGGCCTCACACTAGAGACTGAGAACACTGGGGCATCGCACTAGAGGCTGAGAACACTGGGGCCTCGCACTAGAGGCTGAGAACACTGGGGCCCCTCACCAGAGGCTGAGAACACTGGAGCTTCATACTAGAGATTGAGAACACTGGGGCCTCACACGAGAGGCTGAGAACACTGGGGCTTCGCACTAGAGGCTGAGAACACTGGGGCCCCACACTAGAGACTGAGAACACTGGGGCTTCACACTAGAGACTGAGAACACTGGGGCCTCACACTAGAGACTGAGAACACTGGGGCCTCCCACTAGAGGCTGAGAACACTGGGGCTTCACACTAGAGACTGAGAACACTGGTGCCTCACACTAGAGGCTGAGAACACTGGGGCCTCACACTAGAGGCTGAGAACACTGGGGCTTCACACTAGAGACTGAGAACACTGGGGCCTCACACTAGAGACTGAGAACACTGGGGCCTCCCACTAGAGACTGAGAACACTGGGGCCTCACACTAGAGGCTGAGAAGACTGGGGCCTCGCACTAGAGACTGAGAACACTGGGGCCTCACACTAGATACTGAGAACACTGGGGCCCCACACTAGAGACTGAGAACACTGGGGCCCCACACTGGAGACTGAGAACACTGGGGCCTCGCACTAGAGGCTAAGAACACTGGGGCCCCACACTAGAGTCTGAGAACACTGAGACCCCGCACTAGAGGCTCAGAACACTGGGGCCTCGCAATAGAGACTGAGAACACTGGGGCCTCACACTAGAGACTGAGAACACTGGGGCCTCGCACTAGAGGCTGAGAACACTGGGGCCCCACACTAGAGGCTGAGAACACTGGAGCTTCACACTAGAGACTGAGAACACTGGGGCCTCGCACTAGAGGCTGAGAACACTGGGGCCTCACACTAGAGGCTGAGAACACTGGGGCCTCGCACTAGAGGCTGAGAACACTGGGGCCCCACACTAGAGTCTGAGAACACTGAGACCGCAGACTAGAGACTGAGAACACTGGGGCCTCACACTAGAGACTGAGAACACTGGGGCCTCACACTAGAGACTGAGAACACTGGGGCATCACACTAGAGACTGAGAACACTGGGGCCTCGCACTAGAGACTGAGAACACTGGGGCCTCACACTAGAGACTGAGAACACTGGGGCCCCACACTAGAGACTGAGAACACTGGGGCCTCACACTAGAGACTGAGAACACTGGGGCCTCGCACTAGAGACTGAGAACACTGGGGCCTCGCACTAGAGACTGAACACTGGGGCCTCGCACTAGAGGCTGAGAACACTGGGGCCTCGCACTAGAGACTGAGAACACTGGGGCCTCATACTAGAGGCTGAGAACACTGGGGCCTCAGACTAGAGACTGAGAACACTGGGGCCTCACACTAGAGACTGAGAACATTGGGGCCTCACACTAGAGACTGAGAACACTGGGGCCCCAAACTAGAGTCTGAGAACACTGAGACCGCAGACTAGAGACTGAGAACACTGGGGCCTCACACTAGAGACTGAGAACACTGGGGCCTCACACTAGAGACTGAGAACACTGGGGCATCACACTAGAGACTGAGAACACTGGGGCCTCGCACTAGAGACTGAGAACACTGGGGCCTCACACTAGAGACTGAGAACACTGGGGCCCCACACTAGAGACTGAGAACACTGGGGCCTCACACTAGAGACTGAGAACACTGGGGCCTCGCACTAGAGACTGAGAACACTGGGGCCTCGCACTAGAGACTGAACACTGGGGCCTCGCACTAGAGGCTGAGAACACTGGGGCCTCGCACTAGAGACTGAGAACACTGGAGCCTCACACTAGAGACTGAGAACACTGGGGCCTCATACTAGAGGCTGAGAACACTGGGGCCTCAGACTAGAGACTGAGAACACTGGGGCCTCACACTAGAGACTGAGAACATTGGGGCCTCACATTAGAGACTGAGAACACTGGGGCCTCACACTAGAGACTGAGAACACTAGGGCCTCGCACTAGAGGCTGAGAACACTGGGGCCTCGCACTAGAGGCTGAGAACACTGGGGCCCCACACTAGAGACTGAGAACACTGGGGCCTCAGACTAGAGACTGAGAACACTGGGACCTCACACAAGAGGCTGAGAACACTGGGGCCTCGCACTAGAGGCTGAGAACACTGGGGCCCCACACTAGAGACTGAGAACACTGGGGCTTCACACTAGAGACTGAGAACACTGGGGCCTCCCACAAGAGGCTGAGAACACTGGGGCTTCACACTAGAGACTGAGAACACTGGGGCCCCACACTAGAGACTGAGAACACTGGAGCTTCACACGAGAGACTGAGAACACTGCGACCTCACGCTAGAGGCTGAGAACACTGGGGCCTCGCACTAGAGGCTGAGAACACTGGGGCCCCACACTAGAGACTGAGAACACTGGGGCTTCACACTAGAGACTGAGAACACTGGGGCCTCACACTAGAGACTGAGAACACTGGGGCCTCCCACAAGAGGCTGAGAACACTGGGGCTTCACACTAGAGACTGAGAACACTGGGGCCTCACACTAGAGGCTGAGAACACTGGGGCCTCACACTAGAGACTGAGAACAATGGGGCCTCGCACTAGAGACTGAGAACACTGGGGCCTCCCACTAGAGACTGAGAACACTGGGGCCTCACACTAGAGGCTGAGAACACTGGGGCCTCGCACTAGAGACTGAGAACACTGGGGCCTCACACTAGAGACTGAGAACACTGGGGCCACACACTAGAGACTGAGAACACTGGGGCCCCACACTAGAGACTGAGAACACTGGGGCCTCGCACGAGAGGCTGAGAACGCTGGGGCTTCACACGAGAGACTGAGAACACTGGGGCCTCACACTAGAGTCTGAGAACACTGAGACCCCGCACTAGAGGCTCAGAACACTGGGGCCTCGCAATAGAGACTTAGAACACTGGGGCCTCACACTAGAGACTGAGAACATTGGGGCCTCGCACTAGAGGCTGAGAACACTGGGGCCCCACACTAGAGGCTGAGAACACTGGAGCTTCACACTAGAGACTGAGAACACTGGGGCCTCGCACTAGAGGCTGAGAACACTGGGGCCTCACACTAGAGGCTGAGAACACTGGGGCCTCGCACTAGAGACTGAGAACACTGGGGCCTCACACTAGAGATTGAGAACACTGGTGCCCCACACTGAGACTGACAACACTGGGGCCTCACACTAGAGACTGAGAACACTGGTGCCCCACACTGAGACAGAGAACACTGGGGTTTCACACTAGAGACTGAGAACACTGGGGCTTCACACTAGAGACTGAGAACACTGGGGCCTCCCACTAGAGACTGAGAACACTGGGGCCTCACACTAGAGGCTGAGAACACTGGGGCCTCACACTAGAGATTGAGAACAGTGGGGCCCCACACTAGAGACTGAGAACACTGGGGCCTCATACTAGAGACTGAGAACACTGGGGCTTCACACCACAGACTGAGAACACTGGGGCCTCACACTAGAGGCTGAGAACACTGGGGCCTCACACTAGAGGCTGAGAACACTGGGGCCTCACACTAGAGACTGAGAACACTGGGGCCTCACACTAGAGGCTGAGAACACTGGGGCCTCACACTAGAGGCTGAGAACACTGGGGCTTCACACTCGAGACTGAGAACACTGGGGCCTCACACTAGAGACTGAGAACACTGGGGCCTCCCACTAGAGACTGAGAACACTGGGGCCTCACACTAGAGGCTGAGAACACTGGGGCCTCGCACTAGGACTGAGAACACTGGGGCCTCACACTAGAGACTGAGAACACTGGGGCCCCACACTAGAGACTGAGAACACTGGGGCCCCACACTAGAGACTGAGAACACTGGGGCCTCGCACGAGAGGCTGAGAACACTGGGGCTTCACACGAGAGACTGAGAACACTGGGGCCTCGCAATAGAGACTGAGAACACTGGGGCCTCACACTAGAGACTGAGAACACTGGGGCATCGCACTAGAGGCTGAGAACACTGGGGCCTCGCACTAGAGGCTGAGAACACTGGGGCCCCTCACCAGAGGCTGAGAACACTGGAGCTTCATACTAGAGATTGAGAACACTGGGGCCTCACACGAGAGGCTGAGAACACTGGGGCTTCGCACTAGAGGCTGAGAACACTGGGGCCCCACACTAGAGACTGAGAACACTGGGGCTTCACACTAGAGACTGAGAACACTGGGGCCTCACACTAGAGACTGAGAACACTGGGGCCTCCCACTAGAGGCTGAGAACACTGGGGCTTCACACTAGAGACTGAGAACACTGGTGCCTCACACTAGAGGCTGAGAACACTGGGGCCTCACACTAGAGGCTGAGAACACTGGGGCTTCACACTAGAGACTGAGAACACTGGGGCCTCACACTAGAGACTGAGAACACTGGGGCCTCCCACTAGAGACTGAGAACACTGGGGCCTCACACTAGAGGCTGAGAAGACTGGGGCCTCGCACTAGAGACTGAGAACACTGGGGCCTCACACTAGATACTGAGAACACTGGGGCCCCACACTAGAGACTGAGAACACTGGGGCCCCACACTGGAGACTGAGAACACTGGGGCCTCGCACTAGAGGCTAAGAACACTGGGGCCCCACACTAGAGTCTGAGAACACTGAGACCCCGCACTAGAGGCTCAGAACACTGGGGCCTCGCAATAGAGACTGAGAACACTGGGGCCTCACACTAGAGACTGAGAACACTGGGGCCTCGCACTAGAGGCTGAGAACACTGGGGCCCCACACTAGAGGCTGAGAACACTGGAGCTTCACACTAGAGACTGAGAACACTGGGGCCTCGCACTAGAGGCTGAGAACACTGGGGCCTCACACTAGAGGCTGAGAACACTGGGGCCTCGCACTAGAGGCTGAGAACACTGGGGCCCCACACTAGAGTCTGAGAACACTGAGACCGCAGACTAGAGACTGAGAACACTGGGGCCTCACACTAGAGACTGAGAACACTGGGGCCTCACACTAGAGACTGAGAACACTGGGGCATCACACTAGAGACTGAGAACACTGGGGCCTCGCACTAGAGACTGAGAACACTGGGGCCTCACACTAGAGACTGAGAACACTGGGGCCCCACACTAGAGACTGAGAACACTGGGGCCTCACACTAGAGACTGAGAACACTGGGGCCTCGCACTAGAGACTGAGAACACTGGGGCCTCGCACTAGAGACTGAACACTGGGGCCTCGCACTAGAGGCTGAGAACACTGGGGCCTCGCACTAGAGACTGAGAACACTGGGGCCTCATACTAGAGGCTGAGAACACTGGGGCCTCAGACTAGAGACTGAGAACACTGGGGCCTCACACTAGAGACTGAGAACATTGGGGCCTCACACTAGAGACTGAGAACACTGGGGCCCCAAACTAGAGTCTGAGAACACTGAGACCGCAGACTAGAGACTGAGAACACTGGGGCCTCACACTAGAGACTGAGAACACTGGGGCCTCACACTAGAGACTGAGAACACTGGGGCATCACACTAGAGACTGAGAACACTGGGGCCTCGCACTAGAGACTGAGAACACTGGGGCCTCACACTAGAGACTGAGAACACTGGGGCCCCACACTAGAGACTGAGAACACTGGGGCCTCACACTAGAGACTGAGAACACTGGGGCCTCGCACTAGAGACTGAGAACACTGGGGCCTCGCACTAGAGACTGAACACTGGGGCCTCGCACTAGAGGCTGAGAACACTGGGGCCTCGCACTAGAGACTGAGAACACTGGAGCCTCACACTAGAGACTGAGAACACTGGGGCCTCATACTAGAGGCTGAGAACACTGGGGCCTCAGACTAGAGACTGAGAACACTGGGGCCTCACACTAGAGACTGAGAACATTGGGGCCTCACATTAGAGACTGAGAACACTGGGGCCTCACACTAGAGACTGAGAACACTAGGGCCTCGCACTAGAGGCTGAGAACACTGGGGCCTCGCACTAGAGGCTGAGAACACTGGGGCCCCACACTAGAGACTGAGAACACTGGGGCCTCAGACTAGAGACTGAGAACACTGGGACCTCACACAAGAGGCTGAGAACACTGGGGCCTCGCACTAGAGGCTGAGAACACTGGGGCCCCACACTAGAGACTGAGAACACTGGGGCTTCACACTAGAGACTGAGAACACTGGGGCCTCCCACAAGAGGCTGAGAACACTGGGGCTTCACACTAGAGACTGAGAACACTGGGGCCCCACACTAGAGACTGAGAACACTGGAGCTTCACACGAGAGACTGAGAACACTGCGACCTCACGCTAGAGGCTGAGAACACTGGGGCCTCGCACTAGAGGCTGAGAACACTGGGGCCCCACACTAGAGACTGAGAACACTGGGGCTTCACACTAGAGACTGAGAACACTGGGGCCTCACACTAGAGACTGAGAACACTGGGGCCTCCCACAAGAGGCTGAGAACACTGGGGCTTCACACTAGAGACTGAGAACACTGGGGCCTCACACTAGAGGCTGAGAACACTGGGGCCTCACACTAGAGACTGAGAACAATGGGGCCTCGCACTAGAGACTGAGAACACTGGGGCCTCCCACTAGAGACTGAGAACACTGGGGCCTCACACTAGAGGCTGAGAACACTGGGGCCTCGCACTAGAGACTGAGAACACTGGGGCCTCACACTAGAGACTGAGAACACTGGGGCCACACACTAGAGACTGAGAACACTGGGGCCCCACACTAGAGACTGAGAACACTGGGGCCTCGCACGAGAGGCTGAGAACGCTGGGGCTTCACACGAGAGACTGAGAACACTGGGGCCTCACACTAGAGTCTGAGAACACTGAGACCCCGCACTAGAGGCTCAGAACACTGGGGCCTCGCAATAGAGACTTAGAACACTGGGGCCTCACACTAGAGACTGAGAACATTGGGGCCTCGCACTAGAGGCTGAGAACACTGGGGCCCCACACTAGAGGCTGAGAACACTGGAGCTTCACACTAGAGACTGAGAACACTGGGGCCTCGCACTAGAGGCTGAGAACACTGGGGCCTCACACTAGAGGCTGAGAACACTGGGGCTTCACACGAGAGACTGAGAACATTGGGGCCTCACACTAGAGACTGAAAACACTGGGGCCTCACACTAGAGGCTGAGAACACTGGGGCTTCACACTAGATGCTGAGAACACTGGGGCTTCACACTAGAGGCTGAGAACACTGGGGCCTCGCACTAGAGGCTGAGAACTCTGGGGCCTCACACTGGAGGCTGAGAACACTGGGGCCTCACACTAGAGGCTGAGAACACTGGGGCCTCCCACTAGAGACTGAGAACACTGGGGCCCCACACTAGAGACTGAGAACACTGGGGCCTCACACTAGAGACTGAGAACACTGGGGCTCCACACTAGAGGCTGAGAACACTGGGGCCTCGCACTAGAGACTGAGAACACTGGGGCCTCCCACTAGAGACTGAGAACACTGGGGCCTCGCACTAGAGACTGAAAACCTTGGGGCCTCCCACTAGAGACTGAGAACACTGGGGCCTCGCACTAGAGACTGAGAACACTGGGGCCTCACACTAGAGGCTGAGAACACTGGGGCCTCACACTAGAGACTGAGAACACTGGGGCCTCGCACTAGAGACTGAGAACACTGGGGCCTCACACTAGAGACTGAGAACACTGATGCCCCACACTAGAGACTGAGAACACTGGGGCCTCACACTAGAGACTGAGAACACTGGGGCCTCACACTAGAGGCTGAGAACACTGGGGCCTGACACTAGAGACTGAGAACACTGGGGCCTCGCACTAGAGACTGAAAAACTGGGGCCTCGCACTAGAGACTGAGAACACTGGGGCCTCACACTAGAGGCTGAGAACACTGGGGCCTCACACTAGAGACTGAGAACACTGGGGCCTCACACTAGAGACTGAGAACACTGGGGCCTCGCACTAGAGGCTGAGAACACTGGGGCCTCACACTAGAGACTGAGAACACTGGGGCCTCACACTAGCGGCTGAGAACACTGGGGCCTCACACTAGAGACTGAGAACACTGGAGCCTCACACTAGAGCCTGAGAACACTGGGGCCTCACACTGGAGGCTGAGAACACTGGGGCCTCACACTAGAGACTGAGAACACTGGGGCCTCGCACTAGAGACTGAGAACACTGGGGCTTCGCACTAGAAACTGAGAACACTGGGGCCTCCCACTAGAGACTGAAAACACTGGGGCCTCCCACTAGAGACTGAGAACACTGGGGGCTCGCACTAGAGACTGAGAACACTGGGGCTTCACACTAGAGACTGAGAACACTGGGGCTTCACACTAGAGACTGAGAACACTGGGGCCTCCCACTAGAGACTGAGAACACTGCGGCCTCGCACTAGAGACTGAGAACACTGGGGCCTCGCACTAGAGACTGAGAACACTGGGGCCTCGCACTAGAGACTGAGAACACTGGGGCCTCGCACTAGAGGCTGAGAACACTGGGGCCTCACACTAGAGACTGAGAACACTGGGGCCTCGCACTAGAGACTGAGAACACTGGGGCCCCACACTAGAGACTGAGAACACTGGGGCCTCAGACTAGAGACTGAGAACACTGGGGCCTCACACTAGAGACTGAGAACATTGGGGCCTCACACTAGAGACTGAAAACACTGGGGCCTCACACTAGAGGCTGAGAACACTGGGGCTTCACACTAGAGACTGAGAACATTGGGGCCTCCCACTAGAGACTGAGAACACTGGGGCCTCGCATTAGAGACTGAGAACAATGGGGCCTCGCACTAGAGACTGAGAACACTGGGGCCTCATACTAGAGACTGAGAACACTGGGGCCTCCCACTAGAGACTGAGAACACTGGGGCCTCGCACTGGAGACAGAGAACACTGGGGCCTCACACTAGAGGCTGAGAACACTGGGGCCTCACACTAGAGACTGAGAACACTGGGGCCTCGCACTAGAGACTGAGAACACTGGGGCCTCACACTAGAGGCTGAGAACACTGGGGCCTCCCACTAGAGACTGAGAACACTGGGGCCTCGCACTAGAGACTGAGAACAATGGGGCCTCGCACTAGAGACTGAGAACAGTGGGGCCTCGCACTAGAGACTGAGAACACTGGGGCCTCCCACTAGAGACTGAGAACACTGGGGCCTCACACTAGAGACTGAGAACACTGGTGCCCCACAATAGAGACTGAGAACACTGGGGCCTCACACTGGAGGCTGAGAACACTGGGGCCTCACACTAGAGACTGAGAACACTGGGGCCTCGCACTGGAGACTGAGAACACTGGGGCTTCGCACTAGAAACTGAGAACACTGGGGCCTCCCACTAGAGACTGAGAACACTGGGGCCTCGCACTAGAGACTGAGAACACTGGGGCCCCACACTAGAGACTGAGAACACTGGGGCCTCAGACTAGAGACTGAGAACACTAGGGCCTCACACTAGAGACTGAGAACATTGGGGCCTCACACTAGAGACTGAAAACACTGGGGCCTCACACTAGAGGCTGAGAACACTGGGGCTTCACACTAGAGACTGAGAACATTGGGGCCTCACACTAGAGACTGAAAACACTGGGGCCTCACACTAGAGGCTGAGAACACTGGGGCTTCACACTAGAGGCTGAGAACACTGGGGCTTCACACTAGAGGCTGAGAACACTGGGGCCTCGCACTAGAGACTGAGAACACTGGGGCCTCCCACTAGAGACTGAGAACACTGGGGCCTCGCACTAGAGACTGAGAACAATGGGGCCTCGGACTAGAGACTGACAACACTGGGGCCTCGCACTAGAGACTGAGAACACTGGGGCCTCCCACCAGAGACTGAGAACACTGGGGCCTCGCACTGGAGACAGAGAACACTGGGGCCTCACACTAGAGGCTGAGAACACTGGGGCTTCGCACTAGAAACTGAGAACACTGGGGCCTCCCACTAGAGACTGAAAACACTGGGGCCTCCCACTAGAGACTGAGAACACTGGGGCCTCGCACTAGAGACTGAGAACACTGGGGCCTCGCACTAGAGACTGAGAACACTGGGGCCTCCCACTAGAGACTGAGAACACTGGGGCCTCGCACTAGAGACTGAGAACACTGCGGCCTCGCACTAGAGACTGAGAACACTGGGGCATCGCACTAGAGACTGAGAACACTGGGGCCTCGCACTAGAGACTGAGAACACTGGGGCCTCGCACTAGAGACTGAGAACAGTGGGGCCTCACACTAGAGGCTGAGAACACTGGGGCCTCACACTAGAGACTGAGGACACTGGGGCCTCGCACTAGAGACTGAGAACACTGGGGCCTCGCACTAGAGACTGAGAACACTGGGGCCTCACACTAGAGGCTGAGAACACTGGGGCCTCACACTAGAGACTGAGAACACTGGGGCCTCGCACTAGAGACTGAGAACACTGGGGCCTCACACTAGAGACTGAGAACACTGGGGCCTCGCACTAGAGACTGAGAACACTGGGGCCTCACACTAGAGACTGAGAACACTGGGGCCCCACACTAGAGACTGAGAACACTGGGGCCTCGCACTAGAGACTGAACACTGGGGCCTCGTACTAGAGGCTGAGAACACTGGGGCCTCGCACTAGAGACTGAGAACACTGGGGCCTCACACTAGAGACTGAGAACACTGGGGCCTCATACTAGAGGCTGAGAACACTGGGGCCTCAGACTAGAGACTGAGAACACTGGGGCCTCACACTAGAGACTGAGAACATTGGGGCCTCACACTAGAGACTGAGAACACTGGGGCCTCACACTAGAGACTGAGAACACTAGGGCCTCGCACTAGAAGCTGAGAACACTGGGGCCTCGCACTAGAGGCTGAGAACACTGGGGCCCCACACTAGAGGCTGAGAACACTGGAGCTTCACACGAGAGACTGAGAACACTGGGACCTCACACTAGAGGCTGAGAACACTGGGGCCTCGCACTAGAGGCTGAGAACACTGGGGCCCCACACTAGAGACTGAGAACACTGGGGCTTCACACTAGAGACTGAGAACACTGGGGCCTCACACTAGAGACTGAGAACACTGGGGCCTCCCACAAGAGACTGAGAACACTGGGGCCTCACACTAGAGACTGAGAACACTGGGGCCTCACACTAGAGACTGAGAACACTGGGGCCTCGCACTAGAGACTGAGAACACTGGGGCCTCGCACTAGAGACTGAACACTGGGGCCTCGCACTAGAGGCTGAGAACACTGGGGCCTCGCACTAGAGACTGAGAACACTGGGGCTTCACACTAGAGACTGAGAACACTGGGGCCTCATACTAGAGGCTGAGAACACTGGGGTATGAGACTAGAGACTGAGAACACTGGGGTCCCACACTAGAGACTGAGAACACTGGGTCCTCAGACTAGAGACTGAGAACACTGGGGCCTCCCACTAGAGACTGAGAACACTGCGGCCTCGCACTAGAGACTGAGAACACTGGGGCCTCGCACAAGAGACTGAGAACAGTGGGGCCTCACACTAGAGGCTGAGAACACTGGGGCCTCGCACTAGAGACTGAGAACACTGGGGCCTCGCACTAGAGACTGAGAACACTGGGGCCCCACACTAGAGACTGAGAACACTGGGGCCTCAGACTAGAGACTGAGAACACTGGGGCCTCACACTAGAGACTGAGAACATTGGGGCCTCACACTAGAGACTGAAAACACTGGGGCCTCACACTAGAGGCTGAGAACACTGGGGCTTCACACTAGAGACTGAGAACATTGGGGCCTAACACTAGAGACTGAAAACACTGGGGCCTCACACTAGAGGCTGAGAACACTGGGGCTTCACACTAGAGGCTGAGAACACTGGGGCTTCACACTCGAGGCTGAGAACACTGGGGCCTCGCACTAGAGGCTGAGAACTCTGGGGCCTCACACTGGAGGCTGAGAACACTGGGGCCTCACACTAGAGGCTGAGAACACTGGGGCCTCCCACTAGAGACTGAGAACACTGGGGCCTTACACTAGAGACTGAGAACACTGGGGCCTCGCACTCGAGACTGAGAACACTGGGGCCTCACACTAGAGACTGAGAACACTGGGGCCTCGCACTGGAGACTGAGAACACTGGGGCTCACACTAGAGACTGAGAACACTGGGGCCTCACACTGGAGGCTGAGAACACTGGGGCCTCACACTAGAGGCTGAGAACACTGGGGCCTCACACTAGAGATTGAGAACACTGGGGCTCCACACTAGAGGCTGAGAACACTGGGGCCTCGCACTAGAGACTGAGAACACTGGGGCCTCCCACTAGAGACTGAGAACACTGGGGCCTCGCACTAGAGACTGAAAACCCTGGGGCCTCCCACTAGAGACTGAGAACACTGGGGCCTCGCACTAGAGACTGAGAACACTGGGGCCTCACACTAGAGGCTGAGAACACTGGGGCCTCACACTAGAGACTGAGAACACTGGGGCCTCGCACTAGAGACTGAGAACACTGGGGCCTCACACTAGAGACTGAGAACACTGATGCCCCACACTAGAGACTGAGAACACTGGGGCCTCACACTAGAGACTGAGAACACTGGGGCCTCACACTAGAGGCTGAGAACACTGGGGCCTGACACTAGAGACTGAGAAAACTGTGGCCTCGCACTAGAGACTGAAAAACTGGGGCCTCGCACTAGAGACTGAGAACACTGGGGCCTCACACTAGAGGCTGAGAACACTGGGGCCTCACACTAGAGACTGAGAACACTGGGGCCTCACACTAGAGACTGAGAACACTGGGGCCTTGCACTAGAGGCTGAGAACACTGGGGCCTCACACTAGAGACTGAGAACACTGGGGCCTCACACTAGCGGCTGAGAACACTGGGGCCTCACACTAGAGACTGAGAACACTGGAGCCTCACACTAGAGCCTGAGAACACTGGGGCCTCACACTAGAGACTGAGAACACTGGGGCCTCACACTAGAGACTGAGAACATTGGGGCCTCACACTAGAGACTGAAAACACTGGGGCCTCACACTAGAGACTGAGAACACTGGTGCCCCACACTAGAGACTGCGAAAACTGGGGCCTCACACTAGAGGCTTTGAACACTGGGGCCTCAAACTAGAGACTGAGAACACTGGGGCCTCGCACTAGAGACTGAGAACACTGGGGCTTCGCACTAGAAACTGAGAACACTGGGGCCTCCCACTAGAGACTGAAAACACTGGGGCCTCCCACTAGAGACTGAGAACACTGGGGCCTCGCACTAGAGACTGAGAACACTGGGGCCTCGCACTAGAGACTGAGAACACTGGGGCCTCCCACGAGAGACTGAGAACACTGGGGCCTCGCACTAGAGACTGAGAACACTGCGGCCTCGCACTAGAGACTGAGAACACTGGGGCATCGCACTAGAGACTGAGAACACTGGGGCCTCGCACTAGAGACTGAGAACACTGGGGCCTCGCACTAGAGACTGAGAACAGTGGGGCCTCACACTAGAGACTGAGAACACTGGGGCCTCACACTAGAGACTGAGGACACTGGGGCCTCGCACTAGAGACTGAGAACACTGGGGCCTCGCACTAGAGACTGAGATCACTGCGGCCTCGCACTAGAGACTGAGAACACTGGGGCCTCGCACTAGAGTCTGAGAACACTGGGGCCTCTCACTAGAGACTGAGAACACTGGGGCCTCACACTAGAGACTGAGAACACTGGGGCCTCCCACTAGAGACTGAGAACACTGGGGCCTCACACTAGAGGCTGAGAACACTGGGGCCTCACACTAGAGACTGAGAACACTGGGGCCTCACACTAGAGACTGAGAACACTGGGGCCTCGCACTAGAGACTGAGAACACTGGGGCCTCACACTAGAGACTGAGAACACTGGGGCCTCGCACTAGAGACTGAGAACACTGGGGCCTCACACTAGAGACTGAGAACACTGGGGCCTCGCACTAGAGACTGAGATCACTGCGGCCTCACACTAGAGACTGAGAACACTGGGGCCTCGCACTAGAGACTGAGAACACTGGGGCCTCACACTAGAGACTGAGAACACTGGGGCCTCGCACTAGAGACTGAGAACACTGGGGCCTCACACTAGAGACTGAGAACACTGGGGCCCCACACTAGAGACTGAGAACACTGGGGCCTCGCACTAGAGACTGAACACTGGGGCCTCGTACTAGAGGCTGAGAACACTGGGGCCTCGCACTAGAGACTGAGAACACTGGGGCCTCACACTAGAGACTGAGAACACTGGGGCCTCATACTAGAGGCTGAGAACACTGGGGCCTCAGACTAGAGACTGAGAACACTGGGGCCTCACACTAGAGACTGAGAACATTGGGGCCTCACACTAGAGACTGAGAACACTGGGGCCTCACACTAGAGACTGAGAACACTAGGGCCTCGCACTAGAAGCTGAGAACACTGGGGCCTCGCACTAGAGGCTGAGAACACTGGGGCCCCACACTAGAGGCTGAGAACACTGGAGCTTCACACGAGAGACTGAGAACACTGGGACCTCACACTAGAGGCTGAGAACACTGGGGCCTCGCACTAGAGGCTGAGAACACTGGGGCCCCACACTAGAGACTGAGAACACTGGGGCTTCACACTAGAGACTGAGAACACTGGGGCCTCACACTAGAGACTGAGAACACTGGGGCCTCCCACAAGAGACTGAGAACACTGGGGCCTCACACTAGAGACTGAGAACACTGGGGCCTCACACTAGAGACTGAGAACACTGGGGCCTCGCACTAGAGACTGAGAACACTGGGGCCTCGCACTAGAGACTGAACACTGGGGCCTCGCACTAGAGGCTGAGAACACTGGGGCCTCGCACTAGAGACTGAGAACACTGGGGCTTCACACTAGAGACTGAGAACACTGGGGCCTCATACTAGAGGCTGAGAACACTGGGGTATGAGACTAGAGACTGAGAACACTGGGGTCCCACACTAGAGACTGAGAACACTGGGTCCTCAGACTAGAGACTGAGAACACTGGGGCCTCCCACTAGAGACTGAGAACACTGCGGCCTCGCACTAGAGACTGAGAACACTGGGGCCTCGCACAAGAGACTGAGAACAGTGGGGCCTCACACTAGAGGCTGAGAACACTGGGGCCTCGCACTAGAGACTGAGAACACTGGGGCCTCGCACTAGAGACTGAGAACACTGGGGCCCCACACTAGAGACTGAGAACACTGGGGCCTCAGACTAGAGACTGAGAACACTGGGGCCTCACACTAGAGACTGAGAACATTGGGGCCTCACACTAGAGACTGAAAACACTGGGGCCTCACACTAGAGGCTGAGAACACTGGGGCTTCACACTAGAGACTGAGAACATTGGGGCCTAACACTAGAGACTGAAAACACTGGGGCCTCACACTAGAGGCTGAGAACACTGGGGCTTCACACTAGAGGCTGAGAACACTGGGGCTTCACACTCGAGGCTGAGAACACTGGGGCCTCGCACTAGAGGCTGAGAACTCTGGGGCCTCACACTGGAGGCTGAGAACACTGGGGCCTCACACTAGAGGCTGAGAACACTGGGGCCTCCCACTAGAGACTGAGAACACTGGGGCCTTACACTAGAGACTGAGAACACTGGGGCCTCGCACTCGAGTCTGAGAACACTGGGGCCTCACACTAGAGACTGAGAACACTGGGGCCTCGCACTGGAGACTGAGAACACTGGGGCTCACACTAGAGACTGAGAACACTGGGGCCTCACACTGGAGGCTGAGAACACTGGGGCCTCACACTAGAGGCTGAGAACACTGGGGCCTCACACTAGAGATTGAGAACACTGGGGCTCCACACTAGAGGCTGAGAACACTGGGGCCTCGCACTAGAGACTGAGAACACTGGGGCCTCCCACTAGAGACTGAGAACACTGGGGCCTCGCACTAGAGACTGAAAACCCTGGGGCCTCCCACTAGAGACTGAGAACACTGGGGCCTCGCACTAGAGACTGAGAACACTGGGGCCTCACACTAGAGGCTGAGAATACTGGGGCCTCACACTAGAGACTGAGAACACTGGGGCCTCGCACTAGAGACTGAGAACACTGGGGCCTCACACTAGAGACTGAGAACACTGATGCCCCACACTAGAGACTGAGAACACTGGGGCCTCACACTAGAGACTGAGAACACTGGGGCCTCACACTAGAGGCTGAGAACACTGGGGCCTGACACTAGAGACTGAGAAAACTGTGGCCTCGCACTAGAGACTGAAAAACTGGGGCCTCGCACTAGAGACTGAGAACACTGGGGCCTCACACTAGAGGCTGAGAACACTGGGGCCTCACACTAGAGACTGAGAACACTGGGGCCTCACACTAGAGACTGAGAACACTGGGGCCTTGCACTAGAGGCTGAGAACACTGGGGCCTCACACTAGAGACTGAGAACACTGGGGCCTCACACTAGCGGCTGAGAACACTGGGGCCTCACACTAGAGACTGAGAACACTGGAGCCTCACACTAGAGCCTGAGAACACTGGGGCCTCACACTAGAGACTGAGAACACTGGGGCCTCACACTAGAGACTGAGAACATTGGGGCCTCACACTAGAGACTGAAAACACTGGGGCCTCACACTAGAGACTGAGAACACTGGTGCCCCACACTAGAGACTGCGAAAACTGGGGCCTCACACTAGAGGCTTTGAACACTGGGGCCTCAAACTAGAGACTGAGAACACTGGGGCCTCGCACTAGAGACTGAGAACACTGGGGCTTCGCACTAGAAACTGAGAACACTGGGGCCTCCCACTAGAGACTGAAAACACTGGGGCCTCCCACTAGAGACTGAGAACACTGGGGCCTCGCACTAGAGACTGAGAACACTGGGGCCTCGCACTAGAGACTGAGAACACTGGGGCCTCCCACGAGAGACTGAGAACACTGGGGCCTCGCACTAGAGACTGAGAACACTGCGGCCTCGCACTAGAGACTGAGAACACTGGGGCATCGCACTAGAGACTGAGAACACTGGGGCCTCGCACTAGAGACTGAGAACACTGGGGCCTCGCACTAGAGACTGAGAACAGTGGGGCCTCACACTAGAGACTGAGAACACTGGGGCCTCACACTAGAGACTGAGGACACTGGGGCCTCGCACTAGAGACTGAGAACACTGGGGCCTCGCACTAGAGACTGAGATCACTGCGGCCTCGCACTAGAGACTGAGAACACTGGGGCCTCGCACTAGAGTCTGAGAACACTGGGGCCTCTCACTAGAGACTGAGAACACTGGGGCCTCACACTAGAGACTGAGAACACTGGGGCCTCCCACTAGAGACTGAGAACACTGGGGCCTCACACTAGAGGCTGAGAACACTGGGGCCTCACACTAGAGACTGAGAACACTGGGGCCTCACACTAGAGACTGAGAACACTGGGGCCTCGCACTAGAGACTGAGAACACTGGGGCCTCACACTAGAGACTGAGAACACTGGGGCCTCGCACTAGAGACTGAGAACACTGGGGCCTCACACTAGAGACTGAGAACACTGGGGCCTCGCACTAGAGACTGAGATCACTGCGGCCTCGCACTAGAGACTGAGAACACTGGGGCCTCGCACTAGAGTCTGAGAACACTGGGGCCTCTCACTAGAGACTGAGAACACTGGGGCCTCACACTAGAGACTGAGAACACTGGGGCCTCCCACTAGAGACTGAGAACACTGGGGCCTCACACTAGAGGCTGAGAACACTGGGGCCTCACACTAGAGACTGAGAACACTGGGGCCTCGCACTAGAGACTGAGAACACTGGGGCCTCACACTAGAGACTGAGAACACTGGGGCCTCGCACTAGAGACTGAGAACACTGGGGCCTCACACTAGAGACTGAGAACACTGGGGCCCCACACTAGAGACTGAGAACACTGGGGCCTCGCACTAGAGACTGAACACTGGGGCCTCGTACTAGAGGCTGAGAACACTGGGGCCTCGCACTAGAGACTGAGAACACTGGGGCCTCACACTAGAGACTGAGAACACTGGGGCCTCATACTAGAGGCTGAGAACACTGGGGCCTCAGACTAGAGACTGAGAACACTGGGGCCTCACACTAGAGACTGAGAACATTGGGGCCTCACACTAGAGACTGAGAACACTGGGGCCTCACACTAGAGACTGAGAACACTAGGGCCTCGCACTAGAGGCTGAGAACACTGGGGCCTCGCACTAGAGGCTGAGAACACTGGGGCCCCACACTAGAGGCTGAGAACACTGGAGCTTCACACGAGAGACTGAGAACACTGGGACCTCACACTAGAGGCTGAGAACACTGGGGCCTCGCACTAGAGGCTGAGAACACTGGGGCCCCACACTAGAGACTGAGAACACTGGGGCTTCACACTAGAGACTGAGAACACTGGGGCCTCACACTAGAGACTGAGAACACTGGGGCCTCACACTAGAGACTGAGAACACTGGGGCCTCACACTAGAGACTGAGAACACTGGGGCCTCGCACTAGAGACTGAGAACACTGGGGCCTCGCACTAGAGACTGAACACTGGGGCCTCGCACTAGAGGCTGAGAACACTGGGGCCTCGCACTAGAGACTGAGAACACTGGGGCCTCACACTAGAGACTGAGAACACTGGGGCCTCATACTAGAGGCTGAGAACACTGGGGTATGAGACTAGAGACTGAGAACACTGGGGCCCCACACTAGAGACTGAGAACACTGGGGCCTCAGACTAGAGACTGAGAACACTGGGGCCTCACACTAGAGACTGAGAACATTGGGGCCTCACACTAGAGACTGAAAACACTGGGGCCTCACACTAGAGGCTGAGAACACTGGGGCTTCACACTAGAGACTGAGAACATTGGGGCCTAACACTAGAGACTGAAAACACTGGGGCCTCACACTAGAGGCTGAGAACACTGGGGCTTCACACTAGAGGCTGAGAACACTGGTGCTTCACACTAGAGGCTGAGAACACTGGGGCCTCGCACTAGAGGCTGAGAACTCTGGGGCCTCACACTGGAGGCTGAGAACACTGGGGCCTCACACTAGAGGCTGAGAACACTGGGGCCTCCCACTAGAGACTGAGAACACTGGGGCCTTACACTAGAGACTGAGAACACTGGGGCCTCGCACTCGAGACTGAGAACACTGGGGCCTCACACTAGAGACTGAGAACACTGGGGCCTCGCACTGGAGACTGAGAACACTGGGGCTCACACTAGAGACTGAGAACACTGGGGCCTCACACTGGAGGCTGAGAACACTGGGGCCTCACACTAGAGGCTGAGAACACTGGGGCCTCACACTAGAGACTGAGAACACTGGGGCTCCACACTAGAGGCTGAGAACACTGGGGCCTCGCACTAGAGACTGAGAACACTGGGGCCTCCCACTAGAGACTGAGAACACTGGGGCCTCGCACTAGAGACTGAAAACCCTGGGGCCTCCCACTAGAGACTGAGAACACTGGGGCCTCGCACTAGAGACTGAGAACACTGGGGCCTCACACTAGAGGCTGAGAACACTGGGGCCTCACACTAGAGACTGAGAACACTGGGGCCTCGCACTAGAGACTGAGAACACTGGGGCCTCACACTAGAGACTGAGAACACTGGGGCCTCGCACTAGAGACTGAGAACACTGGGGCCTCGCACTAGAGACTGAACACTGGGGCCTCGCACTAGAGGCTGAGAACACTGGGGCCTCGCACTAGAGACTGAGAACACTGGGGCCTCACACTAGAGACTGAGAACACTGGGGCCTCATACTAGAGGCTGAGAACACTGGGGTATGAGACTAGAGACTGAGAACACTGGGGCCCCACACTAGAGGCTGAGAACACTGGGGCCTCGCACTAGAGACTGAGAACACTGGGGCCTCGCACTAGAGACTGAGAACACTGGGGCCCCACACTAGAGACTGAGAACACTGGGGCCTCAGACTAGAGACTGAGAACACTGGGGCCTCACACTAGAGACTGAGAACATTGGGGCCTCACACTAGAGACTGAAAACACTGGGGCCTCACACTAGAGGCTGAGAACACTGGGGCTTCACACTAGAGACTGAGAACATTGGGGCCTAACACTAGAGACTGAAAACACTGGGGCCTCACACTAGAGGCTGAGAACACTGGGGCTTCACACTAGAGGCTGAGAACACTGGTGCTTCACACTAGAGGCTGAGAACACTGGGGCCTCGCACTAGAGGCTGAGAACTCTGGGGCCTCACACTGGAGGCTGAGAACACTGGGGCCTCACACTAGAGGCTGAGAACACTGGGGCCTCCCACTAGAGACTGAGAACACTGGGGCCTTACACTAGAGACTGAGAACACTGGGGCCTCGCACTCGAGACTGAGAACACTGGGGCCTCACACTAGAGACTGAGAACACTGGGGCCTCGCACTGGAGACTGAGAACACTGGGGCTCACACTAGAGACTGAGAACACTGGGGCCTCACACTGGAGGCTGAGAACACTGGGGCCTCACACTAGAGGCTGAGAACACTGGGGCCTCACACTAGAGACTGAGAACACTGGGGCTCCACACTAGAGGCTGAGAACACTGGGGCCTCGCACTAGAGACTGAGAACACTGGGGCCTCCCACTAGAGACTGAGAACACTGGGGCCTCGCACTAGAGACTGAAAACCCTGGGGCCTCCCACTAGAGACTGAGAACACTGGGGCCTCGCACTAGAGACTGAGAACACTGGGGCCTCACACTAGAGGCTGAGAACACTGGGGCCTCACACTAGAGACTGAGAACACTGGGGCCTCGCACTAGAGACTGAGAACACTGGGGCCTCACACTAGAGACTGAGAACACTGATGCCCCACACTAGAGACTGAGAACACTGGGGCCTCACACTAGAGACTGAGAACACTGGGGCCTCACACTAGAGGCTGAGAACACTGGGGCCTGACACTAGAGACTGAGAAAACTGTGGCCTCGCACTAGAGACTGAAAAACTGGGGCCTCGCACTAGAGACTGAGAACACTGGGGCCTCACACTAGAGGCTGAGAACACTGGGGCCTCACACTAGAGACTGAGAACACTGGGGCCTCACACTAGAGACTGAGAACACTGGGGCCTTGCACTAGAGGCTGAGAACACTGGGGCCTCACACTAGAGACTGAGAACACTGGGGCCTCACACTAGCGGCTGAGAACACTGGGGCCTCACACTAGAGACTGAGAACACTGGAGCCTCACACTAGAGCCTGAGAACACTGGGGCCTCACACTAGAGGCCGAGAACACTGGGGCCTCACACTAGAGACTGAGAACATTGGGGCCCCACACTAGAGACTGAGAACACTGGGGCCTCACACTAGAGACTGAGAACACTGGGGCCTCACACTAGAGACTGAGAACATTGGGGCCTCACACTAGAGACTGAAAACACTGGGGCCTCACACTAGAGGCTGAGAACACTGGGGCTTCACACTAGAGGCTGAGAACACTGGGGCTTCACACTAGAGGCTGAGAACACTGGGGCCTCGCACTAGAAACTGAGAACACTGGGGCCTCCCACTAGAGACTGAGAACACTGGGGCCTCGCACTAGAGACTGAGAACACTGGGGCCTCCCACTAGAGACTGAGAACACTGGGGCCTCGCACTGGAGACAGAGAACACTGGGGCCTCACACTAGAGGCTGAGAACACTGGGGCCTCACACTAGAGACTGAGAACACTGGGGCCTCGCACTAGAGACTGAGAACACTGGGGCCTCACACTAGAGACTGAGAACACTGGTGCCCCACACTAGAGACTGAGAACACTGGGGCCTCACACTGGAGGCTGAGAACACTGGGGCCTCACACTAGAGACTGAGAACACTGGGGCCTCACACTAGAGGCTGAGAACACTGGGGCCTCCCACTAGAGACTGAGAACACTGGGGCCTTACACTAGAGACTGAAAACACTGGGGCCTCCCACTAGAGACTGAGAACACTGGGGGCTCGCACTAGAGACTGAGAACACTGGGGCTTCACACTAGAGACTGAGAACACTGGGGCTTCACACTAGAGACTGAGAACACTGGGGCCTCCCACTAGAGACTGAGAACACTGCGGCCTCGCACTAGAGACTGAGAACACTGGGGCCTCGCACTAGAGACTGAGAACACTGGGGCCTCGCACTAGAGACTGAGAACAGTGGGGCCTCACACTAGAGGCTGAGAACACTGGGGCCTCACATTAGAGACTGAGAACACTGGGGCCTCGCACTAGAGACTGAGAACACTGGGGCCCCACACTAGAGACTGAGAACACTGGGGCCTCAGACTAGAGACTGAGAACACTGGGGCCTCACACTAGAGACTGAGAACATTGGGGCCTCACACTAGAGACTGAAAACACTGGGGCCTCACACTAGAGGCTGAGAACACTGGGGCTTCACACTAGAGACTGAGAACATTGGGGCCTCACACTAGAGACTGAAAACACTGGGGCCTCACACTAGAGGCTGAGAACACTGGGGCTTCACACTAGAGGCTGAGAACACTGGGGCTTCACACCAGAGGCTGAGAACACTGGGGCCTCGCACTAGAGACTGAGAACACTGGGGCCTCCCACTAGAGACTGAGAACACTGGGGCCTCGCACTAGAGACTGAGAACACTGGGGCCTCGCAATAGAGACTGAGAACACTGGGGCCTCCCACTAGAGACTGAGAACACTGGGGCCTCACACTCGAGACTGAGAACACTGGTGCCCCACAATAGAGACTGAGAACACTGGGGCCTCACACTAGAGGCTGAGAACACTGGGGCCTCACACTAGAGACTGAGAACACTGGGGCCTCGCACTAGAGACTGAGAACACTGGGGCCTCGCACTAGAGACTGAACACTGGGGCCTCGCACTAGAGGCTGTGAACACTGGGGCCTCGCACTAGAGACTGAGAACACTGGGGCCTCACACTAGAGACTGAGAACACTGGGGCCTCATACTAGAGGCTGAGAACACTGGGGTATGAGACTAGAGACTGAGAACACTGGGGCCCCACACTAGAGACTGAGAACACTGGGGCCTCAGACTAGAGACTGAGAACACTGGGGCCTCCCACTAGAGACTGAGAACACTGCGGCCTCGCACTAGAGACTGAGAACACTGGGGCCTCGCACAAGAGACTGAGAACAGTGGGGCCTCACACTAGAGGCTGAGAACACTGGGGCCTCACACTAGAGACTGAGAACACTGGGGCCTCGCACTAGAGACTGAGAACACTGGGGCCCCACACTAGAGACTGAGAACACTGGGGCCTCAGACTAGAGACTGAGAACACTGGGGCCTCACACTAGAGACTGAGAACATTGGGGCCTCACACTAGAGACTGAAAACACTGGGGCCTCACACTAGAGGCTGAGAACACTGGGGCTTCACACTAGAGACTGAGAACATTGGGGCCTCACACTAGAGACTGAAAACACTGGGGCCTCACACTAGAGGCTGAGAACACTGGGGCTTCACACTAGAGGCTGAGAACACTGGGGCTTCACACTAGAGGCTGAGAACACTGGGGCCTCGCACTAGAGGCTGAGAACTCTGGGGCCTCACACTGGAGGCTGAGAACACTGGGGCCTCACACTAGAGGCTGAGAACACTGGGGCCTCCCACTAGAGACTGAGAACACTGGGGCCTTACACTAGAGACTGAGAACACTGGGGCCTCGCACTAGAGACTGAGAACACTGGGGCCTCACACTAGAGACTGAGAACACTGGGGCCTCGCACTGGAGACTGAGAATACTGGGGCTCACACTAGAGACTGAGAACACTGTGGCCTCACACTGGAGGCTGAGAACACTGGGGCCTCACACTAGAGGCTGAGAACACTGGGGCCTCACACTAGAGACTGAGAACAGTGGGGCTCCACACTAGAGGCTGAGAACACTGGGGCCTCGCACTAGAGACTGAGAACACTGGGGCCTCCCACTAGAGACTGAGAACACTGGGGCCTCGCACTAGAGACTGAAAACCCTGGGGCCTCCCACTAGAGACTGAGAACACTGGGGCCTCGCACTAGAGACTGAGAACACTGGGGCCTCACACTAGAGGCTGAGAACACTGGGGCCTCACACTAGAGACTGAGAACACTGGGGCCTCGCACTAGAGACTGAGAACACTGGGGCCTCACACTAGAGACTGAGAACACTGATGCCCCACACTAGAGACTGAGAACACTGGGGCCTCACACTAGAGACTGAGAACACTGGGGCCTCACACTAGAGGCTGAGAACACTGGGGCCTGACACTAGAGACTGAGAAAACTGTGGCCTCACACTAGAGACTGAAAAACTGGGGCCTCGCACTAGAGACTGAGAACACTGGGGCCTCACACTAGAGGCTGAGAACACTGGGGCCTCACACTAGAGACTGAGAACACTGGGGCCTCACACTAGAGACTGAGAACACTGGGGCCTTGCACTAGAGGCTGAGAACACTGGGGTCTCACACTAGAGACTGAGAACACTGGGGCCTCACACTAGCGGCTGAGAACACTGGGGCCTCACACTAGAGACTGAGAACACTGGATCCTCACACTAGAGCCTGAGAACACTGGGGCCTCACACTAGAGGCCGAGAACACTGGGGCCTCACACTAGAGACTGAGAACATTGGGGCCCCACACTAGAGACTGAGAACACTGGGGCCTCACACTAGAGACTGAGAACACTGGGGCCTCACACTAGAGACTGAGAACATTGGGGCCTCACACTAGAGACTGAAAACACTGGGGCCTCACACTAGAGGCTGAGAACACTGGGGCTTCACACTAGAGGCTGAGAACACTGGGGCTTCACACTAGAGGCTGAGAACACTGGGGCCTCGCACTAGAAACTGAGAACACTGGGGCCTCCCACTAGAGACTGAGAACACTGGGGCCTCGCACTAGAGACTGAGAACACTGGGGCCTCCCACTAGAGACTGAGAACACTGGGGCCTCGCACTGGAGACAGAGAACACTGGGGCCTCACACTAGAGGCTGAGAACACTGGGGCCTCACACTAGAGACTGAGAACACTGGGGCCTCGCACTAGAGACTGAGAACACTGGGGCCTCACACTAGAGACTGAGAACACTGGTGCCCCACACTAGAGACTGAGAACACTGGGGCCTCACACTGGAGGCTGAGAACACTGGGGCCTCACACTAGAGACTGAGAACACTGGGGCCTCACACTAGAGGCTGAGAACACTGGGGCCTCCCACTAGAGACTGAGAACACTGGGGCCTTACACTAGAGACTGAAAACACTGGGGCCTCCCACTAGAGACTGAGAACACTGGGGGCTCGCACTAGAGACTGAGAACACTGGGGCTTCACACTAGAGACTGAGAACACTGGGGCTTCACACTAGAGACTGAGAACACTGGGGCCTCCCACGAGAGACTGAGAACACTGCGGCCTCGCACTAGAGACTGAGAACACTGGGGCCTCGCACTAGAGACTGAGAACAGTGGGGCCTCACACTAGAGGCTGAGAACACTGGGGCCTCACACTAGAGACTGAGAACACTGGGGCCTCGCACTAGAGACTGAGAACACTGGGGCCCCACACTAGAGACTGAGAACACTGGGGCCTCAGACTAGAGACTGAGAACACTGGGGCCTCACACTAGAGACTGAGAACATTGGGGCCTCACACTAGAGACTGAAAACACTGGGGCCTCACACTAGAGGCTGAGAACACTGGGGCTTCACACTAGAGACTGAGAACATTGGGGCCTCACACTAGAGACTGAAAACACTGGGGCCTCACACTAGAGGCTGAGAACACTGGGGCTTCACACTAGAGGCTGAGAACACTGGGGCTTCACACTAGAGGCTGAGAACACTGGGGCCTCGCACTAGAGACTGAGAACACTGGGGCCTCCCACTAGAGACTGAGAACACTGGGGCCTCGCACTAGAGACTGAGAACACTGGGGCCTCGCAATAGAGACTGAGAACACTGGGGCCTCCCACTAGAGACTGAGAACACTGGGGCCTCACACTCGAGACTGAGAACACTGGTGCCCCACAATAGAGACTGAGAACACTGGGGCCTCACACTAGAGGCTGAGAACACTGGGGCCTCACACTAGAGACTGAGAACACTGGGGCCTCGCACTAGAGACTGAGAACACTGGGGCCTCGCACTAGAGACTGAACACTGGGGCCTCGCACTAGAGGCTGAGAACACTGGGGCCTCGCACTAGAGACTGAGAACACTGGGGCCTCACACTAGAGACTGAGAACACTGGGGCCTCATACTAGAGGCTGAGAACACTGGGGTATGAGACTAGAGACTGAGAACACTGGGGCCCCACACTAGAGACTGAGAACACTGGGGCCTCAGACTAGAGACTGAGAACGCTGGGGCCTCCCACTAGAGACTGAGAACACTGCGGCCTCGCACTAGAGACTGAGAACACTGGGGCCTCGCACAAGAGACTGAGAACAGTGGGGCCTCACACTAGAGGCTGAGAACACTGGGGCCTCACACTAGAGACTGAGAACACTGGGGCCTCGCACTAGAGACTGAGAACACTGGGGCCCCACACTAGAGACTGAGAACACTGGGGCCTCAGACTAGAGACTGAGAACACTGGGGCCTCACACTAGAGACTGAGAACATTGGGGCCTCACACTAGAGACTGAAAACACTGGGGCCTCACACTAGAGGCTGAGAACACTGGGGCTTCACAGTAGAGACTGAGAACATTGGGGCCTCACACGAGAGACTGAAAACACTGGGGCCTCACACTAGAGGCTGAGAACACTGGGGCTTCACACTAGAGGCTGAGAACACTGGGGCTTCACACTAGAGGCTGAGAACACTGGGGCCTCGCACTAGAGGCTGAGAACTCTGGGGCCTCACACTGGAGGCTGAGAACACTGGGGCCTCACACTAGAGGCTGAGAACACTGGGGCCTCCCACTAGAGACTGAGAACACTGGGGCCTTATACTAGAGACTGAGAACACTGGGGCCTCGCACTAGAGACTGAGAACACTGGGGCCTCACACTAGAGACTGAGAACACTGGGGCCTCGCACTGGAGACTGAGAACACTGGGGCTCACACTAGAGACTGAGAACACTGGGGCCTCACACTGGAGGCTGAGAACACTGGGGCCTCACACTAGAGGCTGAGAACACTGGGGCCTCACACTAGAGACTGAGAACACTGGGGCTGCACACTAGAGGCTGAGAACACTGGGGCCTCGCACTAGAGACTGAGAACACTGGGGCCTCCCACTAGAGACTGAGAACACTGGGGCCTCGCACTAGAGACTGAAAACCCTGGGGCCTCCCACTAGAGACTGAGAACACTGGGGCCTCGCACTAGAGACTGAGAACACTGGGGCCTCACACGAGAGGCTGAGAACACTGGGGCCTCACACTAGAGACTGAGAACACTGGGGCCTCGCACTAGAGACTGAGAACACTGGGGCCTCACACTAGAGACTGAGAACACTGATGCCCCACACTAGAGACTGAGAACACTGGGGCCTCACACTAGAGACTGAGAACACTGGGGCCTCACACTAGAGGCTGAGAACACTGGGGCCTGACACTAGAGACTGAGAAAACTGTGGCCTCGCACTAGAGACTGAAAAACTGGGGCCTCGCACTAGAGACTGAGAACACTGGGGCCTCACACTAGAGGCTGAGAACACTGGGGCCTCACACTAGAGACTGAGAACACTGGGGCCTCACACTAGAGACTGAGAACACTGGGGCCTTGCACTAGAGGCTGAGAACACTGGGGCCTCACACTAGAGACTGAGAACACTGGGGCCTCACACTAGCGGCTGAGAACACTGGGGCCTCACACTAGAGACTGAGAACACTGGAGCCTCACACTAGAGCCTGAGAACACTGGGGCCTCACACTAGAGGCCGAGAACACTGGGGCCTCACACTAGAGACTGAGAACATTGGGGCCCCACACTAGAGACTGAGAACACTGGGGCCTCACACTAGAGACTGAGAACACTGGGGCCTCACACTAGAGACTGAGAACATTGGGGCCTCACACTAGAGACTGAAAACACTGGGGCCTCACACTAGAGGCTGAGAACACTGGGGCTTCACACTAGAGGCTGAGAACACTGGGGCTTCACACTAGAGGCTGAGAACACTGGGGCCTCGCACTAGAAACTGAGAACACTGGGGCCTCCCACTAGAGACTGAGAACACTGGGGCCTCGCACTAGAGACTGAGAACACTGGGGCGTCCCACTAGAGACTGAGAACACTGGGGCCTCGCACTGGAGACAGAGAACACTGGGGCCTCACACTAGAGGCTGAGAACACTGGGGCCTCACACTAGAGACTGAGAACACTGGGGCCTCGCACTAGAGACTGAGAACACTGGGGCCTCACACTAGAGACTGAGAACACTGGTGCCCCACACTAGAGACTGAGAACACTGGGGCCTCACACTGGAGGCTGAGAACACTGGGGCCTCACACTAGAGACTGAGAACACTGGGGCCTCACACTAGAGGCTGAGAACACTGGGGCCTCCCACTAGAGACTGAGAACACTGGGGCCTTACACTAGAGACTGAAAACACTGGGGCCTCCCACTAGAGACTGAGAACACTGGGGGCTCGCACTAGAGACTGAGAACACTGGGGCTTCACACTAGAGACTGAGAACACTGTGGCTTCACACTAGAGACTGAGAACACTGGGGCCTCCCACTAGAGACTGAGAACACTGCGGCCTCGCACTAGAGACTGAGAACACTGGGGCCTCGCACTAGAGACTGAGAACACTGGGGCCTCGCACTAGAGACTGAGAACAGTGGGGCCTCACACTAGAGGCTGAGAACACTGGGGCCTCACACTAGAGACTGAGAACACTGGGGCCTCGCACTAGAGACTGAGAACACTGGGGCCCCACACTAGAGACTGAGAACACTGGGGCCTCAGACTAGAGACTGAGAACACTGGGGCCTCACACTCGAGACTGAGAACATTGGGGCCTCACACTAGAGACTGAAAACACTGGGGCCTCACACTAGAGGCTGAGAACAATGGGGCTTCACACTAGAGACTGAGAACATTGGGGCCTCACACTAGAGACTGAAAACACTGGGGCCTCACACTAGAGGCTGAGAACACTGGAGCTTCACACTAGAGGCTAAGAACACTGGGGCTTCACACTAGAGGCTGAGAACACTGGGGCCTCGCACTAGAGACTGAGAACACTGGGGCCTCCCACTAGAGACTGAGAACACTGGGGCCTCGCACTAGAGACTGAGAACACTGGGGCCTCGCAATAGAGACTGAGAACACTGGGGCCTCCCACTAGAGACTGAGAACACTGGGGCCTCACACTCGAGACTGAGAACACTGGTGCCCGACAATAGAGACTGAGAACACTGGGGCCTCACACTAGAGGCTGAGAACACTGGGGCCTCACACTAGAGACTGAGAACACTGGGGCCTCGCACTGGAGACTGAGAACACTGGGGCTTCGCACTAGAAACTGAGAACACTGGGGCCTCCCACTAGAGACTGAGAACACTGGGGCCTCGCACTAGAGACTGAGAACACTGGGGCCCCACACTAGATAATGAGAACACTGGGGCCTCAGACTAGAGACTGAGAACACTAGGGCCTCACACTAGAGACTGAGAACATTGGGGCCTCACACTAGAGACTGAAAACACTGGGGCCTCACACTAGAGGCTGAGAACACTGGGGCTTCACACTAGAGACTGAGAACATTGGGGCCTCACACTAGAGACTGAAAACACTGGGGCCTCACACTAGAGGCTGAGAACACTGGGGCTTCACACTAGAGGCTGAGAACACTGGGGCTTCACACTAGAGGCTGAGAACACTGGGGCCTCGCACTAGAGACTGAGAACACTGGGGCCTCCCACTAGAGACTGAGAACACTGGGGCCTCGCACTAGAGACTGAGAACAATGGGGCCTCGCACTAGAGACTGAGAACACTGGGGCCTCGCACTAGAGACTGAGAACACTGGGGCCTCCCACTAGAGACTGAGAACACTGGGGCCTCGCACTGGAGACAGAGAACACTGGGGCCTCACACTAGAGGCTGAGAACACTGGGGCCTCACACTAGAGACTGAGAACACTGGGGCCTCGCACTAGAGACTGAGAACACTGGGGCCTCACACTAGAGACTGAGAACACTGGTGCCCCACACTAGAGACTGCGAAAACTGGGGCCTCACACTAGAGGCTGAGAACACTGGGGCCTCACACTAGAGACTGAGAACACTGGGGCCTCGCACTAGAGACTGAGAACACTGGGGCCTCGCACTAGAAACTGAGAACACTGGGGCCTCCCACTAGAGACTGAAAACACTGGGGCCTCCCACTAGAGACTGAGAACACTGGGGCCTCGCACTAGAGACTGAGAACACTGGGGCTTCACACTAGAGACTGAGAACACTGGGGCCTCCCACTAGAGACTGAGAACACTGGGGCCTCGCACTAGAGACTGAGAACACTGCGGCCTCGCACTAGAGACTGAGAACACTGGGGCCTCGCACTAGAGACTGAGAACACTGGGGCCTCGCACTAGAGACTGAGAACACTGGGGCCTCGCACTAGAGACTGAGAACACTGGGGCCTCACACTAGAGGCTGAGAACACTGGGGCCTCGCACGAGAGACTGAGGACACTGGGGCCTCGCACTAGAGACTGAGAACACTGGGGCCTCGCACTAGAGACTGAGATCACTGCGGCCTCGCACTAGAGACTGAGAACACTGGGGCCTCGCACTAGAGTCTGAGATCTCTGGGGCCTCACACTAGAGACTGAGAACAGTAGGGCCCCGCACTAGAGACGGAGAACACTTGGGCCTCGCACTAGAGACTGAGAACACTGGGGCCTCTCACTAGAGACTGAGAACACAGGGGCCTCACACTAGAGACTGAGAACACTGGGGCTTCGCACTAGAAACTGAGAACACTGGGGCCTCCCACTAGAGACTGAGAACACTGGGGCCTCCCACTGGAGACTGAGAACACTGCGGCCTCGCACTAGAGACTGAGAACACTGGGGCCTCGCACTGGAGACTGAGAACACTGGGGCCTCGCACTAGAGACTGAGAACAGTGGGGACTCACACTAGAGGCTGAGAACACTGGGGCCTCGCACTAGAGACTGAGAACAATGGGGCCGCGCACTAGAGACTGAGAACACTGGGGCCTCATACTAGAGACTGAGAACACTGGGGCCTCCCACTAGAGACTGAGAACACTGGGGCCTCGCACTGGAGACAGAGAACACTGGGGCCTCACACTAGAGGCTGAGAACACTGGGGCCTCACACTAGAGACTGAGAACACTGGGGCCTCGCACTAGAGACTGAGAACACTGGGGCCTCACACTGGAGACTGAGAACACTGGTGCCCCACACTAGAGACTGAGAACACTGGGGCCTCACACTAGAGGCTGAGAACACTGGGGCCTCCCACTAGAGACTGAGAACACTGGGGCCTCGCACTAGAGACTGAGAACAATGGGGCCTCGCACTAGAGACTGAGAACACTGGGGCCTCGCACTAGAGACTGAGAACACTGGGGCCTCCCACTAGAGACTGAGAACACTGGGGCCTCACACTAGAGACTGAAAACACTGGTGCCCCACAATAGAGACTGAGAACACTGGGGCCTCACACTAGAGACTGAGAACACTGGGGCCTCACACTAGAGATTGAGAACACTGGGGCCTCGCACTGGTGACTGAGGACACTGGGGCTTCGCACTAGAAACTGAGAACACTGGGGCCTCCCACTAGAGACTGAGAACACTGGGGCCTCGCACTAGAGACTGAGAACACTGGGGCCCCACACTAGAGACTGAGAACACTGGGGCCTCAGACTAGAGACTGAGAACACTAGGGCCTCACACTAGAGATTGAGAACATTGGGGCCTCACACTAGAGACTGAAAACACTGGGGCCTCACACTAGAGGCTGAGAACACTGGGGCTTCACACTCGAGACTGAGAACATTGGGGCCTCACACTAGAGACTGAAAACACTGGGGCCTCACACTAGAGGCTGAGAACACTGGGGCTTCACACTAGAGGCTGAGAACACTGGGGCTTCACACTAGAGGCTGAGAACACTGGGGCCTCGCACTAGAGACTGAGAACACTGGGGCCTCCCACTAGAGACTGAGAACACTGGGGCCTCGCACTAGAGACTGAGAACAATGGGGCCTCGCACTAGAGACTGAGAACACTGGGGCCTCGCACTAGAGACTGAGAACACTGGGGCCTCCCACTAGAGACTGAGAACACTGGGGCCTCGCACTGGAGACAGAGAACACTGGGGCCTCACACTAGAGGCTGAGAACACTGGGGCCTCACACTAGAGACTGAGAACACTGGGGCCTCGCACTAGAGACTGAGAACACTGGGGCCTCACACTAGAGACTGAGAACACTGGTGCCCCACACTAGAGACTGCGAAAACTGGGGCCTCACACTAGAGGCTGAGAACACTGGGGCCTCACACTAGAGACTGAGAACACTGGGGCCTCGCACTAGAGACTGAGAACACTGGGGCTTCCACTAGAAACTGAGAACACTGGGGCCTCCCACTAGAGACTGAAAACACTGGGGCCTCCCACTAGAGACTGAGAACACTGGGGCCTCGCACTAGAGACTGAGAACACTGGGGCTTCACACTAGAGACTGAGAACACTGGGGCCTCCCACTCGAGACTGAGAACACTGGGGCCTCGCACTAGAGACTGAGAACACTGCGGCCTCGCACTAGAGACTGAGAACACTGGGGCCTCGCACTAGAGACTGAGAACACTGGGGCCTCGCACGAGAGACTGAGAACACTGGGGCCTCGCACTAGAGACTGAGAACAGTGGGGCCTCACACTAGAGGCTGAGAACACTGGGGCCTCACACTAGAGACTGAGGACACTGGGGCCTCGCACTAGAGACTGAGAACACTGGGGCCTCGCACTAGAGACTGAGATCACTGCGGCCTCGCACTAGAGACTGAGAACACTGGGGCCTCGCACTAGAGTCTGAGATCTCTGGGGCTTCACACTAGAGACTGAGAACAGTAGGGCCCCACACTAGAGACGGAGAACACTTGGGCCTCGCACTAGAGACTGAGAACACTGGGGCCTCTCACTAGAGACTGAGAACACTGGGGCCTCACACTAGAGACTGAGAACACTGGGGCTTCGCACTAGAAACTGAGAAGACTGGGGCCTCCCACTAGAGACTGAGAACACTGGGGCCTCCCACTGGAGACTGAGAACACTGCGGCCTCGCACTAGAGACTGAGAACACTGGGGCCTCGCACTAGAGACTGAGAACACTGGGGCCTCGCACTAGAGACTGAGAACAGTGGGGACTCACACTAGAGGCTGTGAACACCGGGGCCTCACACTAGAGACTGAGAACACTGGGGCCTCCCACTAGAGACTGAGAACACTGGGGCCCCACACTAGAGACTGAGAACACTGGGGCCTCAGACTAGAGACTGAGAACACTGGGGCCTCACACACGAGACTGAGAACATTGGGGCCTCACACTAGAGACTGAAAACACTGGGGCCTCACACTAGAGGCTGAGAACACTGGGGCTTCACACTAGAGACTGAGAACATTGGGGCCTCACACGAGAGACTGAAAACACTGGGGCCTCACACTAGAGGCTGAGAACACTGGGGCTTCACACTAGAGGCTGAGAACACTGGGGCTTCACACTAGAGGCTGAGAACACTGGGGCCTCGCACTAGAGGCTGAGACCACTGGGGCCTCACACTAGAGACTGAGAACACTGGGGCCTCGCACTAGAGACTGAGAACACTGGGGCCTCGCACTAGAGACTGAGAACAGTGGGGCCTCACACTAGAGGCTGAGAACACTGGGGCCTCACACTAGAGACTGAGGACACTGGGGCCTCGCACGAGAGACTGAGAGCACTGGGGCCTCGCACTAGAGACTGAGAACACTGGGGCTTCGCACTAGAAACTGAGAACACTGGGGCCTCCCACTAGAGACTGAAAACACTGGGGCCTCCCACTAGAGACTGAGAACACTGGGGCCTCGCACTAGAGACTGAGAACACTGGGGCTTCACACTAGAGACTGAGAACACTGGGGCTTCACACTAGAGACTGAGAACACTGGGGCCTCCCACTAGAGACTGAGAACACTGGGGCCTCGCACTAGAGACTGAGAACACTGGGGCCCCACACTAGAGACTGAGAACACTGGGGCCTCAGACTAGAGACTGAGAACACTAGGGCCTCACACTAGAGACTGAGAACATTGGGGCCTCACACTAGAGACTGAAAACACTGGGGCCTCACACTAGAGGCTGAGAACACTGGGGCTTCACACTAGGGACTGAGAACATTGGGGCCTCGCACTAGAGACTGAGAACACTGGGGCCTCGCACTAGAGACTGAGATCACTGCGGCCTCGCACTAGAGACTGAGAACACTGGGGCCTCGCACTAGAGTCTGAGATCTCTGGGGCTTCACACTAGAGACTGAGAACAGTAGGGCCCCACACTAGAGACGGAGAACACTTGGGCCTCGCACTAGAGACTGAGAACACTGGGGCCTCTCACTAGAGACTGAGAACACTGGGGCCTCACACTAGAGACTGAGAACACTGGGGCTTCGCACTAGAAACTGAGAAGACTGGGGCCTCCCACTAGAGACTGAGAACACTGGGGCCTCCCACTGGAGACTGAGAACACTGCGGCCTCGCACTAGAGACTGAGAACACTGGGGCGTCGCACTAGAGACTGAGAACACTGGGGCCTCGCACTAGAGACTGAGAACAGTGGGGACTCACACTAGAGGCTGAGAACACTGGGGCCTCACACTCGAGACTGAGAACACTGGGGCCTCCCACTAGAGACTGAGAACACTGGGGCCCCACACTAGAGACTGAGAACACTGGGGCCTCAGACTAGAGACTGAGAACACTGGGGCCTCACACACGAGACTGAGAACATTGGGGCCTCACACTAGAGACTGAAAACACTGGGGCCTCACACCTGAGGCTGAGAACACTGGGGCTTCACACTAGAGACTGAGAACATTGGGGCCTCACACGAGAGACTGAAAACACTGGGGCCTCACACTAGAGGCTGAGAACACTGGGGCTTCACACTAGAGGCTGAGAACACTGGGGCTTCACACTAGAGGCTGAGAACACTGGGGCCTCGCACTAGAGGCTGAGACCACTGGGGCCTCACACTAGAGACTGAGAACACTGGGGCCTCGCACTAGAGACTGAGAACACTGGGGCCTCGCACTAGAGACTGAGAACAGTGGGGCCTCACACTAGAGGCTGAGAACACTGGGGCCTCACACTAGAGACTGAGGACACTGGGGCCTCGCACTAGAGACTGAGAGCACTGGGGCCTCGCACTAGAGACTGAGAACACTGGGGCTTCGCACTAGAAACTGAGAACACTGGGGCCTCCCACTAGAGACTGAAAACACTGGGGCCTCCCACTAGAGACTGAGAACACTGGGGCCTCGCACTAGAGACTGAGAACACTGGGGCTTCGCACTAGAGACTGAGAACACTGGGGCTTCACACTAGAGACTGAGAACACTGGGGCCTCCCACTAGAGACTGAGAACACTGGGGCCTCGCACTAGAGACTGAGAACACTGGGGCCCCACACTAGAGACTGAGAACACTGGGGCCTCAGACTAGAGACTGAGAACACTAGGGCCTCAAACTAGAGACTGAGAACATTGGGGCCTCACACTAGAGACTGAAAACACTGGGGCCTCACACTAGAGGCTGAGAACACTGGGGCTTCACACTAGAGACTGAGAACATTGGGGCCTCACACTAGAGACTGAAAACACTGGGGCCTCACACTAGAGGCTGAGAACACTGGGGCTTCACACTAGAGGCTGAGAACACTGGGGCTTCACACTAGAGGCTGAGAACACTGGGGCCTCGCACTAGAGACTGAGAACACTGGGGCCTCCCACTAGAGACTGAGAACACTGGGGCCTCGCACTGGAGACTGAGAACAATGGGGCCTCGCACTAGAGACTGAGAACACTGGGGCCTCGCACTAGAGACTGAGAACACTGGGGCCTCCCACTAGAGACTGAGAACACTGGGGCCTCGCACTGGAGACAGAGAACACGGGGGCCTCACACTAGAGGCTGAGAACACTGGGGCCTCACACTAGAGACTGAGAACACTGGGGCCTCGCACTAGAGACTGAGAACACTGGGGCCTCACACTAGAGACTGAGAACACTGGTGCCCCACACTAGAGACTGCGAAAACTGGGGCCTCACACTAGAGGCTGAGAACACTGGGGCCTCACACTAGAGACTGAGAACACTGGGGCCTCGCACTAGAGACTGAGAACACTGGGGCTTCGCAATAGAAACTGAAAACACTGGGGCCTCCCACTAGAGACTGAAAAAACTGGGGCCTCCCACTAGAGACTGAGAACACTGGGGCCTCGCACTAGAGACTGAGAACACTGGGGCTTCACACTAGAGACTGAGAACACTGGGGCTTCACACTAGAGACTGAGAACACTGGGGCCTCCCACTAGAGACTGAGAACACTGGGGCCTCGCACTAGAGACTGAGAACACTGCGGCCTCGCACTAGAGACTGAGAACACTGGGGGCTCGCACTAGAGACTGAGAACACTGGGGCCTCGCACTAGAGACTGAGAACACTGGGGCCTCGCACTAGAGACTGAGAACAGTGGGGCCTCACACTAGAGGCTGAGAACACTGGGGCCTCACACTAGAGACTGAGGACACTGGGGCCTCGCACTAGAGACTGAGAACACTGGGGCCTCGCACTAGAGACTGAGATCACTGCGGCCTCGCACTAGAGACTGAGAACACTGGGGCCTCGCACTAGAGTCTGAGATCTCTGGGGCCTCACACTAGAGACTGAGAACAGTAGGGCCCCACACTAGAGACGGAGAACACTTGGGCCTTGCACTAGAGACTGAGAACACTGGGGCCTCTCACTAGAGACTGAGAACACTGGGGCCTCACACTAGAGACTGAGAACACTGGGGCTTCGCACTAGAAACTGAGAACACTGGGGCCTCCCACTAGAGACTGAGAACACTGGGGCCCCACACTAGAGACTGAGAACACTGGGGCCTCAGACTAGAGACTGAGAACACTGGGGCCTCACACTCGAGACTGAGAACATTGGGGACTCACACTAGAGACTGAAAACACTGGGGCCTCACACTAGAGGCTGAGAACACTGGGGCTTCACACTAGAGACTGAGAACATTGGGGCCTCACACGAGAGACTGAAAACACTGGGGCCTCACACTAGAGGCTGAGAACACTGGGGCTTCACACTAGAGGCTGAGAACACTGGGGCTTCACACTAGAGGCTGAGAACACTGGGGCCTCGCACTAGAGGCTGAGACCACTGGGGCCTCACACTAGAGACTGAGAACACTGGGGCCTCGCACTAGAGACTGAGAACACTGGGGCCTCGCACTAGAGACTGAGAACAGTGGGGCCTCACACTAGAGGCTGAGAACACTGGGGCCTCACACTAGAGACTGAGGACACTGGGGCCTCGCACTAGAGACTGAGAGCACTGGGGCCTCGCACTAGAGACTGAGATCACTGCGGCCTCGCACTAGAGACTGAGAACACTGGGGCCTCGCACTAGAGTCTGAGATCTCTGGGGCCTCACACTAGAGACTGAGAACAGTAGGGCCCCACACTAGAGACGGAGAACACTGGGGCCTCGCACTAGAGACTGAGAACACTGGGGCCTCTCACTAGAGACTGAGAACACTGGGGCCTCACACTAGAGACTGAGAACACTGGGGCTTCGCACTAGAAACTGAGAACACTGGGGCCTCCCACTAGAGACTGAAAACACTGGGGCCTCCCACTGGAGACTGAGAACACTGCGGCCTCGCACTAGAGACTGAGAACACTGGGGCGTCGCACTAGAGACTGAGAACACTGGGGCCTCGCACTAGAGACTGAGAACAGTGGGGACTCACACTAGAGGCTGAGAACACTGGGGCCTCACACTCGAGACTGAGAACACTGGGGCCTCCCACTAGAGACTGAGAACACTGGGGCCCCACACTAGAGACTGAGAACACTGGGGCCTCAGACTAGAGACTGAGAACACTGGGGCCTCACACTCGAGACTGAGAACATTGGGGCCTCACACTAGAGACTGAAAACACTGGGGCCTCACACTAGAGGCTGAGAACACTGGGGCTTCACACTAGAGACTGAGAACATTGGGGCCTCACACTAGAGACTGAAAACACTGGGGCCTCACACTAGAGGCTGAGAACACTGGGGCTTCACACTAGAGGCTGAGAACACTGGGGCTTCACACTAGAGGCTGAGAACACTGGGGCCTCGCACTAGAGACTGAGAACACTGGGGCCTCCCACTGGAGACTGATAACACTGGGGCCTCGCACTAGAGACTGAGAACAATGGGGCCTCGCACTAGAGACTGAGAACACTGGGGCCTCGCACTAGAGACTGAGAACACTGGGGCCTCCCACTAGAGACTGAGAACACTGGGGCCTCGCACTGGAGACAGAGAACACTGGGGCCTCACACTAGAGGCTGAGAACACTGGGGCCTCACACTAGAGACTGAGAACACTGGGGCCTCGCACTAGAGACTGAGAACACTGGGGCCTCACACTAGAGACTGAGAACACTGGTGCCCCACACTAGAGACTGCGAACACTGGGGCCTCACACTAGAGGCTGAGAACACTGGGGCCTCACACTAGAGACTGAGAACACTGGGGCCTCGCACTAGAGACTGAGAACACTGGGGCTTCGCACTAGAAACTGAGAACACTGGGGCCTCCCACTAGAGACTGAAAACACTGGGGCCTCCCACTAGAGACTGAGAACACTGGGGCCTCGCACTAGAGACTGAGAACACTGGGGCTTCACACTAGAGACTGAGAACACTGGGGCTTCACACTAGAGACTGAGAACACTGGGGCCTCCCACTGGAGACTGAGAACACTGCGGCCTCGCACTAGAGACTGAGAACACTGGGGCCTCGCACTAGAGACTGAGAACACTGGGGCCTCGCACGAGAGACTGAGAACAGTGGGGACTCACACTAGAGGCTGAGAACACTGGGGCCTCACACTAGAGACTGAGAACACTGGGGCCTCCCACTAGAGACTGAGAACACTGGGGCCCCACACTAGAGACTGAGAACACTGGGGCCTCAGACTAGAGACTGAGAACACTGGGGCCTCACACTCGAGACTGAGATCACTGCGGCCTCACACTAGAGACTGAAAACACTGGGGCCTCACACTAGAGGCTGGGAACACTGGGGCTTCACACTAGAGACTGAGAACATTGGGGCCTCACACTAGAGACTGAAAACACTGGGGCCTCACACTAGAGGCTGAGAACACTGGGGCTTCACACTAGAGGCTGAGAACACTGGGGCTTCACACTAGATGCTGAGAACACTGGGGCCTCGCACTAGAGACTGAGAACACTGGGGCCTCCCACTAGAGACTGAGAACACTGGGGCCTCGCACTAGAGACTGAGAACAATGGGGCCTCGCACTAGAGACTGAGAACACTGGGGCCTCGCACTAGAGACTGAGAACACTGGGGCCTCCCACTGGAGACTGAGAACACTGGGGCCTCGCACTGGAGACAGAGAACACTGGGGCCTCACACTAGAGGCTGAGAACACTGGGGCCTCACACTAGAGACTGAGAACACTGGGGCCTCGCACTAGAGACTGAGAACACTGGGGCCTCACACTAGAGACTGAGAACACTGGTGCCCCGCACTAGAGACTGCGAACACTGGGGCTTCACACTAGAGACTGAGAACATTGGGGCCTCACACGAGAGACTGAAAACACTGGGGCCTCACACTAGATGCTGAGAACACTGGGGCTTCACACTAGAGGCTGAGAACACTGGGGCTTCACACTAGAGGCTGAGAACACTGGGGCCTCGCACTAGAGGCTGAGACCACTGGGGCCTCACACTAGAGACTGAGAACACTGGGGCCTCGCACTAGAGACTGAGAACACTGGGGCCTCGCACTAGAGACTGAGAACAGTGGGGCCTCACACTAGAGGCTGAGAACACTGGGGCCTCACACTAGAGACTGAGGACACTGGGGCCTCGCACTAGAGACTGGGAGCACTGGGGCCTCGCACTAGAGACTGAGATCACTGCGGCCTCGCACTAGAGACTGAGAACACTGGGGCCTCGCACTAGAGTCTGAGATCTCTGGGGCCTCACACTAGAGACTGAGAACAGTAGGGCCCCACACTAGAGACGGAGAACACTGGGGCCTCGCACTAGAGACTGAGAACACTGGGGCCTCTCACTAGAGACTGTGAACACTGGGGCCTCACACTAGAGACTGAGAACACTGGGGCTTCGCACTAGAAACTGAGAACACTGGGGCCTCCCACTAGAGACTGAAAACACTGGGGCCTCCCACTGGAGACTGAGAACACTGCGGCCTCGCACTAGAGACTGAGAACACTGGGGCGTCGCACTAGAGACTGAGAACACTGGGGCCTCGCACTAGAGACTGAGAACAGTGGGGACTCACACTAGAGGCTGAGAACACTGGGGCCTCACACTAGAGACTGAGAACACTGGGGCCTCCCACTAGAGACTGAGAACACTGGGGCCCCACACTAGAGACTGAGAACACTGGGGCCTCAGACTAGAGACTGAGAACACTGGGGCCTCACACTCGAGACTGAGATCACTGCGGCCTCACACTAGAGACTGAAAACACTGGGGCCTCACACTAGAGGCTGGGAACACTGGGGCTTCACACTAGAGACTGAGAACATTGGGGCCTCACACTAGAGACTGAAAACACTGGGGCCTCACACTAGAGGCTGAGAACACTGGGGCTTCACACTAGAGGCTGAGAACACTGGGGCTTCACACTAGATGCTGAGAACACTGGGGCCTCGCACTAGAGACTGAGAACACTGGGGCCTCCCACTAGAGACTGAGAACACTGGGGCCTCGCACTAGAGACTGAGAACAATGGGGCCTCGCACTAGAGACTGAGAACACTGGGGCCTCGCACTAGAGACTGAGAACACTGGGGCCTCCCACTGGAGACTGAGAACACTGGGGCCTCGCACTGGAGACAGAGAACACTGGGGCCTCACACTAGAGGCTGAGAACACTGGGGCCTCACACTAGAGACTGAGAACACTGGGGCCTCGCACTAGAGACTGAGAACACTGGGGCCTCACACTAGAGACTGAGAACACTGGTGCCCCGCACTAGAGACTGCGAACACTGGGGCCTCACACTAGAGGCTGAGCACACTGGGGCCTCACACTAGAGACTGAGAACACTGGGGCCTCGCACTAGAGACTGAGAACACTGGGGCTTCGCACTAGAAACTGAGAACACTGGGGCCTCCCACTAGAGACTGAAAACACTGGGGCCTCCCACTAGAGACTGAGAACACTGGGGCCTCGCACTAGAGACTGAGAACACTGGGGCTTCACACTAGAGACTGAGAACACTGGGGCTTCACACTAGAGACTGAGAACACTGGGGCCTCCCACTAGAGACTGAGAACACTGGGGCCTCGCACTAGAGACTGAGAACACTGCGGCCTCGCACTAGAGACTGAGAACACTGGGGCCTCGCACTAGAGACTGAGAACACTGGGGCCTCGCACTAGAGACTGAGAACACTGGGGCCTCGCACTAGAGACTGAGAACACTGGGGCCTCACACTAGAGACTGAGATCAATGCGGCCTCGCACTAGAGACTGAGAACACTGGGGCCTCGCACTAGAGTCTGAGATCTCTGGGGCCTCACACTAGAGACTGAGAACAGTAGGGCCCCACACTAGAGACTGAGAACACTGGGGCCTCGCACTAGAGACTGAGAACACTGGGGCCTCTCACTAGAGACTGAGAAGACTGAGACCCCGCACTAGAGACTGAAAACACTGAGTCCTCACACTAGATGCTGAAAACACTGAGAGCCCGCACTAGAGGCTGAGAACACTGAGAGCCCGCACTAGAGGCTGAGAACACTGGGGCCTCGCACTAGAGACTGAGAACACTGGGGCCTCACACTAGAGGCTGAGAACACTGGGGCCTCACACTAGAGGCTGAGAACACTGGGGCATCACACTAGATACTGAGAACACTGGGGCCTCACACTAGAGACTGAGAACACTGGGGCCTCACACTAGAGACTGAGAACACTGGGGCTTCACACTAGAGACTGAGAACACTGGGGCTTCAACTAAAGTCTGAGAACACTGGGGCCTCCCACTAGAGACTGAGAACACTGGGGCCTTACACTAGAGACTGAGAACACTGGGGCCTCGCACTAGAGACTGAGAACACTGGGGCCTCACACTAGAGACTGAGAACACTGGGGCCTCGCACTAGAGACTGAGAACACTGGGGCTCACACTGGAGACTGAGAACACTGGGGCCTCACACTGGAGGCTGAGAACACTGGGGCCTCACACTAGAGGCTGAGAACACTGGGGCCTCACACTAGAGACTGAGAACACTGGGGCCCCACACTAGAGGCTGAGAACACTGGGGCCTCGCACTAGAGACTGAGAACACTGGGGCCTCCCACTAGAGACTGAGAACACTGGGGCCTCGCACTAGAGACTGAAAACACTGGGGCCTCCCACTAGAGACTGAGAACACTGGGGCCTCGCACTAGAGACTGAGAACACTGGGGCCTCACACTAGAGGCTGAGAACACTGGGGCCTCACACTAGAGACTGAGAACACTGGGGCTTCACACTAGAGACTGAGAACACTGGGGCCTCACACTACAGGCTGAGAACACTGGGGCCCCACACTAGAGGCTGAGAAGACTGAGACCCCGCACTAGAGACTGAAAACACTGAGTCCTCACACTAGATGCTGAAAACACTGAGAGCCCGCACTAGAGGCTGAGAACACTGAGAGCCCGCACTAGAGGCTGAGAACACTGGGGCCTCACACTAGAGGCTGAGAACACTGGGGCCTCACACTAGATACTGAGAACACTGGGGCCTCACACTAGAGACTGAGAACACTGGGGCCTCACACTAGAGACTGAGAACACTGGGGCCTCACACTAGAGACTGAGAACACTGGGGCTTCACACTAGAGACTGAGAACACTGGGGCTTCAACTAAAGTCTGAGAACACTGGGGCCTCCCACTAGAGACTGAGAACACTGGGGCCTTACACTAGAGACTGAGAACACTGGGGCCTCGCACTAGAGACTGAGAACACTGGGGCCTCACACTAGAGACTGAGAACACTGGGGCCTCGCACTAGAGACTGAGAACACTGGGGCTCACACTGGAGACTGAGAACACTGGGGCCTCACACTGGAGGCTGAGAACACTGGGGCCTCACACTAGAGACTGAGAACACTGGGGCCCCACACTAGAGGCTGAGAACACTGGGGCCTCGCACTAGAGACTGAGAACACTGGGGCCTCCCACTAGAGACTGAGAACACTGGGGCCTCGCACTAGAGACTGAAAACACTGGGGCCTCCCACTAGAGACTGAGAACACTGGGGCCTCGCACTAGAGACTGAGAACACTGGGGCCTCACACTAGAGGCTGAGAACACTGGGGCCTCACACTAGAGACTGAGAACACTGGGGCCTCGCACTAGAGACTGAGAACACTGGGGCCTCACACTGGAGACTGAGAACACTGATGCCCCACACTAGAGACTGAGAACACTGGGGCCTCACACTAGAGACTGAGAACACTGGGGCCTCCCACTAGAGGCTGAGAACACTGGGGCCTCACACTAGAGACTGAGAACACTGGGGCCTCACACTAGAGACTGAGAACACTGGGGCCTCGCACTCGAGGCTGAGAACACTGGGGCCTCACACTAGAGACTGAGAACACTGGGGCCTCACACTAGTGGCTGAGAACACTGGGGCCTCACACTAGAGACTGAGAACACTGAAGCCTCACACGAGAGGCTGAGAACACTGGGGCCTCACACGAGAGGCTGAGAACACTGGGGCCTCACACTAGAGACTGAGAACATTGGGGCCCCACACTAGAGAATGAGAACACTGGGGCCCCACACTAGAGACTGAGAACACTGGGGCCTCACACTGGAGACTGAGAACATTGGGGCCTCACACTAGAGACTGAAAACACTGGGGCCTCACACCAGAGGCTGAGAACACTGGGGCTTCACACTAGAGGCTGAGAACACTGGGGCTTCACACTAGAGGCTGAGAACACTGGGGCCTCGCACTAGAGACTGAGAACACTGGGGCCTCGCACTAGAGACTGAGAACACTGGGGCCTCGCACTAGAGACTGAGAACACTGGGGCTCACACTAGAGACTGAGAACACTGGGGCCCCACACTAGAGACTGAGAACACTGGGGCCTCAGACTAGAGACTGAGAACACTGGGGCCTCACACTCGAGACTGAGAACATTGGGGACTCACACTAGAGACTGAAAACACTGGGGCCTCACACTAGAGGCTGAGAACACTGGGGCTTCACACTAGAGACTGAGAACATTGGGGCCTCACACGAGAGACTGAAAACACTGGGGCCTCACACTAGAGGCTGAGAACACTGGGGCTTCACACTAGAGGCTGAGAACACTGGGGCTTCACACTAGAGGCTGAGAACACTGGGGCCTCGCACTAGAGGCTGAGACCACTGGGGCCTCACACTAGAGACTGAGAACACTGGGGCCTCGCACTAGAGACTGAGAACACTGGGGCCTCGCACTAGAGACTGAGAACAGTGGGGCCTCACACTAGAGGCTGAGAACACTGGGGCCTCACACTAGAGACTGAGGACACTGGGGCCTCGCACTAGAGACTGAGAGCACTGGGGCCTCGCACTAGAGACTGAGATCACTGCGGCCTCGCACTAGAGACTGAGAACACTGGGGCCTCGCACTAGAGTCTGAGATCTCTGGGGCCTCACACTAGAGACTGAGAACAGTAGGGCCCCACACTAGAGACGGAGAACACTGGGGCCTCGCACTAGAGACTGAGAACACTGGGGCCTCTCACTAGAGACTGAGAACACTGGGGCCTCACACTAGAGACTGAGAACACTGGGGCTTCGCACTAGAAACTGAGAACACTGGGGCCTCCCACTAGAGACTGAAAACACTGGGGCCTCCCACTGGAGACTGAGAACACTGCGGCCTCGCACTAGAGACTGAGAACACTGGGGCGTCGCACTAGAGACTGAGAACACTGGGGCCTCGCACTAGAGACTGAGAACAGTGGGGACTCACACTAGAGGCTGAGAACACTGGGGCCTCACACTAGAGACTGAGAACACTGGGGCCTCCCACTAGAGACTGAGAACACTGGGGCCCCACACTAGAGACTGAGAACACTGGGGCCTCAGACTAGAGACTGAGAACACTGGGGCCTCACACTCGAGACTGAGATCACTGCGGCCTCACACTAGAGACTGAAAACACTGGGGCCTCACACTAGAGGCTGGGAACACTGGGGCTTCACACTAGAGACTGAGAACATTGGGGCCTCACACTAGAGACTGAAAACACTGGGGCCTCACACTAGAGGCTGAGAACACTGGGGCTTCACACTAGAGGCTGAGAACACTGGGGCTTCACACTAGATGCTGAGAACACTGGGGCCTCGCACTAGAGACTGAGAACACTGGGGCCTCCCACTAGAGACTGAGAACACTGGGGCCTCGCACTAGAGACTGAGAACAATGGGGCCTCGCACTAGAGACTGAGAACACTGGGGCCTCGCACTAGAGACTGAGAACACTGGGGCCTCCCACTGGAGACTGAGAACACTGGGGCCTCGCACTGGAGACAGAGAACACTGGGGCCTCACACTAGAGGCTGAGAACACTGGGGCCTCACACTAGAGACTGAGAACACTGGGGCCTCGCACTAGAGACTGAGAACACTGGGGCCTCACACTAGAGACTGAGAACACTGGTGCCCCGCACTAGAGACTGCGAACACTGGGGCCTCACACTAGAGGCTAAGAACACTGGGGCCTCACACTAGAGACTGAGAACACTGGGGCCTCGCACTAGAGACTGAGAACACTGGGGCTTCGCACTAGAAACTGAGAACACTGGGGCCTCCCACTAGAGACTGAAAACACTGGGGCCTCCCACTAGAGACTGAGAACACTGGGGCCTCGCACTAGAGACTGAGAACACTGGGGCTTCACACTAGAGATTGAGAACACTGGGGCTTCACACTAGAGACTGAGAACACTGGGGCCTCCCACTAGAGACTGAGAACACTGGGGCCTCGCACTAGAGACTGAGAACACTGCGGCCTCGCACTAGAGACTGAGAACACTGGGGCCTCGCACTAGAGACTGAGAACACTGGGGCCTCGCACTAGAGACTGAGAACACTGGGGCCTCGCACTAGAGACTGAGAACACTGGGGCCTCACACTAGAGACTGAGATCAATGCGGCCTCGCACTAGAGACTGAGAACACTGGGGCCTCGCACTAGAGTCTGAGATCACTGGGGCCTCACACTAGAGACTGAGAACAGTAGGGCCCCACACTAGAGACTGAGAACACTGGGGCCTCGCACTAGAGACTGAGAACACTGGGGCCTCTCACTAGAGACTGAGAAGACTGAGACCCCGCACTAGAGACTGAAAACACTGAGTCCTCACACTAGATGCTGAAAACACTGAGAGCCCGCACTAGAGGCTGAGAACACTGAGAGCCCGCACTAGAGGCTGAGAACACTGGGGCCTCGCACTAGAGACTGAGAACACTGGGGCCTCACACTAGAGGCTGAGAACACTGGGGCCTCACACTAGAGGCTGAGAACACTGGGGCATCACACTAGATACTGAGAACACTGGGGCCTCACACTAGAGACTGAGAACACTGGGGCCTCACACTAGAGACTGAGAACACTGGGGCCTCACACTAGAGACTGAGAACACTGGGGCTTCACACTAGAGACTGAGAACACTGGGGCTTCAACTAAAGTCTGAGAACACTGGGGCCTCCCACTAGAGACTGAGAACACTGGGGCCTTACACTAGAGACTGAGAACACTGGGGCCTCGCACTAGAGACTGAGAACACTGGGGCCTCATACTAGAGACTGAGAACACTGGGGCCTCGCACTAGAGACTGAGAACACTGGGGCTCACACTGGAGACTGAGAACACTGGGGCCTCACACTGGAGGCTGAGAACACTGGGGCCTCACACTAGAGGCTGAGAACACTGGGGCCTCACACTAGAGACTGAGAACACTGGGGCCCCACACTAGAGGCTGAGAACACTGGGGCCTCGCACTAGAGACTGAGAACACTGGGGCCTCCCACTAGAGACTGAGAACACTGGGGCCTCGCACTAGAGACTGAAAACACTGGGGCCTCCCACTAGAGACTGAGAACACTGGGGCCTCGCACTAGAGACTGAGAACACTGGGGCCTCACACTAGAGGCTGAGAACACTGGGGCCTCACACTAGAGACTGAGAACACTGGGGCTTCACACTAGAGACTGAGAACACTGGGGCCTCACACTACAGGCTGAGAACACTGGGGCCCCACACTAGAGGCTGAGAAGACTGAGACCCCGCACTAGAGACTGAAAACACTGAGTCCTCACACTAGATGCTGAAAACACTGAGAGCCCGCACTAGAGGCTGAGAACACTGAGAGCCCGCACTAGAGGCTGAGAACACTGGGGCCTCACACTAGAGGCTGAGAACACTGGGGCCTCACACTAGATACTGAGAACACTGGGGCCTCACACTAGAGACTGAGAACACTGGGGCCTCACACTAGAGACTGAGAACACTGGGGCCTCACACTAGAGACTGAGAACACTGGGGCTTCACACTAGAGACTGAGAACACTGGGGCTTCAACTAAAGTCTGAGAACACTGGGGCCTCCCACTAGAGACTGAGAACACTGGGGCCTTACACTAGAGACTGAGAACACTGGGGCCTCGCACTAGAGACTGAGAACACTGGGGCCTCACACTAGAGACTGAGAACACTGGGGCCTCGCACTAGAGACTGAGAACACTGGGGCTCACACTGGAGACTGAGAACACTGGGGCCTCACACTGGAGGCTGAGAACACTGGGGCCTCACACTAGAGGCTGAGAACACTGGGGCCTCACACTAGAGACTGAGAACACTGGGGCCCCACACTAGAGGCTGAGAACACTGGGGCCTCGCACTAGAGACTGAGAACACTGGGGCCTCCCACTAGAGACTGAGAACACTGGGGCCTCGCACTAGAGACTGAAAACACTGGGGCCTCCCACTAGAGACTGAGAACACTGGGGCCTCGCACTAGAGACTGAGAACACTGGGGCCTCACACTAGAGGCTGAGAACACTGGGGCCTCACACTAGAGACTGAGAACACTGGGGCCTCGCACTAGAGACTGAGAACACTGGGGCCTCACACTAGAGACTGAGAACACTGATGCCCCACACTAGAGACTGAGAACACTGGGGCCTCACACTAGAGACTGAGAACACTGGGGCCTCCCACTAGAGGCTGAGAACACTGGGGCCTCACACTAGAGACTGAGAACACTGGGGCCTCACACTAGAGACTGAGAACACTGGGGCCTCGCACTCAAGGCTGAGAACACTGGGGCCTCACACTAGAGACTGAGAACACTGGGGCCTCACACTAGAGGCTGAGAACACTGGGGCCTCACACTAGAGACTGAGAACACTGAAGCCTCACACTAGAGGCTGAGAACACTGGGGCCTCACACTAGAGGCTGAGAACACTGGGGCCTCACACTAGAGACTGAGAACATTGGGGCCCCACACTAGAGAATGAGAACACTGGGGCCTCACACTAGAGACTGAGAACACTGGGGCCTCACACTGGAGACTGAGAACATTGGGGCCTCACACTAGAGACTGAAAACACTGGGGCCTCACACTAGAGGCTGAGAACACTGGGGCTTCACACTAGAGGCTGAGAACACTGGGGCTTCACACTAGAGGCTGAGAACACTGGGGCCTCGCACTAGAGACTGAGAACACTGGGGCCTCGCACTAGAGACTGAGAACACTGGGGCCTCGCACTAGAGACTGAGAACAATGGGGCCTCGCACTAGAGACTGAGAACACTGGGGCCTCGCACTAGAGACTGAGAACACTGGGGCCTCCCACTAGAGACTGAGAACACTGGGGCCTCGCACTGGAGACAGAGAACACTGGGGCCTCACACTAGAGGCTGAGAACACTGGGGCCTCACACTAGAGACTGAGAACACTGGGGCATCGCACTAGAGACTGAGAACACTGGGGCCTCACACTAGAGACTGAGAACACTGGGGCCCACACTAGAGGCTGAGAACACTGGGGCCTCACACTAGAGGCTGAGAACACTGGGGCCTCACACTAGAGACTGAGAACACTGGGGCCTCACACTAGAGGCTGAGAACACTGGGGCCTCACACTAGAGACTGAGAACACTGGGGCCTCGCACTAGAGACTGAGAACACTGGGGCCTCACACTAGAGACTGAGAACACTGATGCCCCACACTAGAGACTGAGAACACTGGGGCCTCACACTAGAGACTGAGAACACTGGGGCCTCCCACTAGAGGCTGAGAACACTGGGGCCTCACACTAGAGACTGAGAACACTGGGGCCTCACACTAGAGACTGAGAACACTGGGGCCTCGCACTCGAGGCTGAGAACACTGGGGCCTCACACTAGAGACTGAGAACACTGGGGCCTCACACTAGAGGCTGAGAACACTGGGGCCTCACACTAGAGACTGAGAACACTGAAGCCTCACACTAGAGGCTGAGAACACTGGGGCCTCACACTAGAGGCTGAGAACACTGGGGCCTCACACTAGAGACTGAGAACATTGGGGCCCCACACTAGAGAATGAGAACACTGGGGCCTCACACTAGAGACTGAGAACACTGGGGCCTCACACTAGAGACTGAGAACATTGGGGCCTCACACTAGAGACTGAAAACACTGGGGCCTCACACTAGAGGCTGAGAACACTGGGGCTTCACACTAGAGGCTGAGAACACTGGGGCTTCACACTAGAGGCTGAGAACACTGGGGCTCGCACTAGAGACTGAGAACACTGGGGCCTCCCACTAGAGACTGAGAACACTGGGGCCTCGCACTAGAGACTGAGAACAATGGGGCCTCGCACTAGAGACTGAGAACACTGGGGCCTCGCACTAGAGACTGAGAACACTGGGGCCTCCCACTAGAGACTGAGAACACTGGGGCCTCGCACTGGAGACAGAGAACACTGGGGCCTCACACTAGAGGCTGAGAACACTGGGGCCTCACACTAGAGACTGAGAACACTGGGGCATCGCACTAGAGACTGAGAACACTGGGGCCTCACACTAGAGACTGAGAACACTGGTGCCCCACACTAGAGACTGAGAACACTGGGGCCTCACACTAGAGGCTGAGAATACTGGGGCCTCACACTAGAGACTGAGAACACTGGGGCCTCGCATTAGAGACTGAGAACACTGGGGCTTCGCACTAGAAACTGAGAACTCTGGGGCCTCCCACTAGAGACTGAAAACACTGGGACCTCCCACTAGAGACTGAGAACACTGGGGGCTCGCACTAGAGACTGAGAACACTGGGGCTTCACACTAGAGACTGAGAACACTGGGGCTTCACGCTAGAGACTGAGAACAATGGGGCCTCCCACTAGAGACTGAGAACACTGCGGCCTCGCACTAGAGACTGAGAACACTGGGGCCTCGCACTAGAGACTGAGAACACTGGGGCCTCCCACTAGGGACTGAGAACACTGGGGCCTCGCACTAGAGACTGAGAACAGTGGGGCCTCACACTAGAGGCTGAGAACACTGGGGCCTCACACTAGAGACTGAGAACACTGGGGCCTTGCACTAGAGACTGAGAACACTGGGGCCCCACACTAGAGACTGAGGACACTGGCGCCTCAGATTAGAGACTGAGAACACTGGGGCCTCACACTAGAGACTGAGAACATTGGGGCCTCACACTAGAGACTGAAAACACTGGGGCCTCACACTAGAGGCTGAGAACACTGGGGCCTCACACTAGAGGCTGAGAACACTGGGGCCTCACACTAGAGACTGAGAACACTGGGGCCTCACACTAGAGGCTGAGAACACTGGGGCCTCACACTAGAGGCTGAGAACACTGGGGCCTCACACTAGAGGCTGAGAACACTGGGGCCTCACACTAGAGGCTGAGAACACTGGGGCCTCACACTAGAGGCTGAGAACACTGGGGCCTCACACTAGAGGCTGAGAACACTGGGGCCTCACACTAGAGGCTGAGAACACTGGGGCCTCACACTAGAGACTGAGAACACTGGGCCCCACACTGGAGACTGAGAACACTGGGCCTCACACGAGAGACTGAGAACACTGGGGCCTCACACGAGAGACTGGGAACACTGGGCCCCACACTGGAGACTGAGAACACTGGGCCTCACACGAGAGACTGAGAACACTGGGACCTCACACGAGAGACTGAGAACACTGGGGCCCCACACTAGAGGCTGAGAACACTGGGGCCTCACACTAGAGACTGAACACTGGGGCTTCACACTAGAGGCTGAGAACACTGGGGCCCCACACTAGAGGCTGAGAACACTGGGGCCTCACACTAGAGGCTGAGAACACTGGGGCCTCACACTAGAGGCTGAGAACACTGGGGCCTCACACTAGAGACTGAGAACACTGGGGCCCCACACTAGAGGCTGAGAACACTGGGGCCTCGCACTAGAGACTGAGAACACTGGGGCCTCCCACTAGAGACTGAGAACACTGGGGCCTCGCACTAGAGACTGAAAACACTGGGGCCTCCCACTAGAGACTGAGAACACTGGGGCCTCGCACTAGAGACTGAGAACACTGGGGCCTCACACTAGAGACTGAGAACACTGGGGCCTCACACTAGAGACTGAGAACACTGGGGCTTCACACTAGAGACTGAGAACACTGGGGCTTCAACTAAAGTCTGAGAACACTGGGGCCTCCCACTAGAGACTGAGAACACTGGGGCCTTACACTAGAGACTGAGAACACTGGGGCCTCGCACTAGAGACTGAGAACACTGGGGCCTCATACTAGAGACTGAGAACACTGGGGCCTCGCACTAGAGACTGAGAACACTGGGGCTCACACTGGAGACTGAGAACACTGGGGCCTCACACTGGAGGCTGAGAACACTGGGGCCTCACACTAGAGGCTGAGAACACTGGGGCCTCACACTAGAGACTGAGAACACTGGGGCCCCACACTAGAGGCTGAGAACACTGGGGCCTCGCACTAGAGACTGAGAACACTGGGGCCTCCCACTAGAGACTGAGAACACTGGGGCCTCGCACTAGAGACTGAAAACACTGGGGCCTCCCACTAGAGACTGAGAACACTGGGGCCTCGCACTAGAGACTGAGAACACTGGGGCCTCACACTAGAGGCTGAGAACACTGGGGCCTCACACTAGAGACTGAGAACACTGGGGCTTCACACTAGAGACTGAGAACACTGGGGCCTCACACTACAGGCTGAGAACACTGGGGCCCCACACTAGAGGCTGAGAAGACTGAGACCCCGCACTAGAGACTGAAAACACTGAGTCCTCACACTAGATGCTGAAAACACTGAGAGCCCGCACTAGAGGCTGAGAACACTGAGAGCCCGCACTAGAGGCTGAGAACACTGGGGCCTCACACTAGAGGCTGAGAACACTGGGGCCTCACACTAGATACTGAGAACACTGGGGCCTCACACTAGAGACTGAGAACACTGGGGCCTCACACTAGAGACTGAGAACACTGGGGCCTCACACTAGAGACTGAGAACACTGGGGCTTCACACTAGAGACTGAGAACACTGGGGCTTCAACTAAAGTCTGAGAACACTGGGGCCTCCCACTAGAGACTGAGAACACTGGGGCCTTACACTAGAGACTGAGAACACTGGGGCCTCGCACTAGAGACTGAGAACACTGGGGCCTCACACTAGAGACTGAGAACACTGGGGCCTCGCACTAGAGACTGAGAACACTGGGGCTCACACTGGAGACTGAGAACACTGGGGCCTCACACTGGAGGCTGAGAACACTGGGGCCTCACACTAGAGGCTGAGAACACTGGGGCCTCACACTAGAGACTGAGAACACTGGGGCCCCACACTAGAGGCTGAGAACACTGGGGCCTCGCACTAGAGACTGAGAACACTGGGGCCTCCCACTAGAGACTGAGAACACTGGGGCCTCGCACTAGAGACTGAAAACACTGGGGCCTCCCACTAGAGACTGAGAACACTGGGGCCTCGCACTAGAGACTGAGAACACTGGGGCCTCACACTAGAGGCTGAGAACACTGGGGCCTCACACTAGAGACTGAGAACACTGGGGCCTCGCACTAGAGACTGAGAACACTGGGGCCTCACACTAGAGACTGAGAACACTGATGCCCCACACTAGAGACTGAGAACACTGGGGCCTCACACTAGAGACTGAGAACACTGGGGCCTCCCACTAGAGGCTGAGAACACTGGGGCCTCACACTAGAGACTGAGAACACTGGGGCCTCACACTAGAGACTGAGAACACTGGGGCCTCGCACTCAAGGCTGAGAACACTGGGGCCTCACACTAGAGACTGAGAACACTGGGGCCTCACACTAGAGGCTGAGAACACTGGGGCCTCACACTAGAGACTGAGAACACTGAAGCCTCACACTAGAGGCTGAGAACACTGGGGCCTCACACTAGAGGCTGAGAACACTGGGGCCTCACACTAGAGACTGAGAACATTGGGGCCCCACACTAGAGAATGAGAACACTGGGGCCTCACACTAGAGACTGAGAACACTGGGGCCTCACACTGGAGACTGAGAACATTGGGGCCTCACACTAGAGACTGAAAACACTGGGGCCTCACACTAGAGGCTGAGAACACTGGGGCTTCACACTAGAGGCTGAGAACACTGGGGCTTCACACTAGAGGCTGAGAACACTGGGGCCTCGCACTAGAGACTGAGAACACTGGGGCCTCGCACTAGAGACTGAGAACACTGGGGCCTCGCACTAGAGACTGAGAACAATGGGGCCTCGCACTAGAGACTGAGAACACTGGGGCCTCGCACTAGAGACTGAGAACACTGGGGCCTCCCACTAGAGACTGAGAACACTGGGGCCTCGCACTGGAGACAGAGAACACTGGGGCCTCACACTAGAGGCTGAGAACACTGGGGCCTCACACTAGAGACTGAGAACACTGGGGCATCGCACTAGAGACTGAGAACACTGGGGCCTCACACTAGAGACTGAGAACACTGGGGCCCACACTAGAGGCTGAGAACACTGGGGCCTCACACTAGAGGCTGAGAACACTGGGGCCTCACACTAGAGACTGAGAACACTGGGGCCTCACACTAGAGGCTGAGAACACTGGGGCCTCACACTAGAGACTGAGAACACTGGGGCCTCGCACTAGAGACTGAGAACACTGGGGCCTCACACTAGAGACTGAGAACACTGATGCCCCACACTAGAGACTGAGAACACTGGGGCCTCACACTAGAGACTGAGAACACTGGGGCCTCCCACTAGAGGCTGAGAACACTGGGGCCTCACACTAGAGACTGAGAACACTGGGGCCTCACACTAGAGACTGAGAACACTGGGGCCTCGCACTCGAGGCTGAGAACACTGGGGCCTCACACTAGAGACTGAGAACACTGGGGCCTCACACTAGAGGCTGAGAACACTGGGGCCTCACACTAGAGACTGAGAACACTGAAGCCTCACACTAGAGGCTGAGAACACTGGGGCCTCACACTAGAGGCTGAGAACACTGGGGCCTCACACTAGAGACTGAGAACATTGGGGCCCCACACTAGAGAATGAGAACACTGGGGCCTCACACTAGAGACTGAGAACACTGGGGCCTCACACTAGAGACTGAGAACATTGGGGCCTCACACTAGAGACTGAAAACACTGGGGCCTCACACTAGAGGCTGAGAACACTGGGGCTTCACACTAGAGGCTGAGAACACTGGGGCTTCACACTAGAGGCTGAGAACACTGGGGCTCGCACTAGAGACTGAGAACACTGGGGCCTCCCACTAGAGACTGAGAACACTGGGGCCTCGCACTAGAGACTGAGAACAATGGGGCCTCGCACTAGAGACTGAGAACACTGGGGCCTCGCACTAGAGACTGAGAACACTGGGGCCTCCCACTAGAGACTGAGAACACTGGGGCCTCGCACTGGAGACAGAGAACACTGGGGCCTCACACTAGAGGCTGAGAACACTGGGGCCTCACACTAGAGACTGAGAACACTGGGGCATCGCACTAGAGACTGAGAACACTGGGGCCTCACACTAGAGACTGAGAACACTGGTGCCCCACACTAGAGACTGAGAACACTGGGGCCTCACACTAGAGGCTGAGAATACTGGGGCCTCACACTAGAGACTGAGAACACTGGGGCCTCGCATTAGAGACTGAGAACACTGGGGCTTCGCACTAGAAACTGAGAACACTGGGGCCTCCCACTAGAGACTGAAAACACTGGGACCTCCCACTAGAGACTGAGAACACTGGGGGCTCGCACTAGAGACTGAGAACACTGGGGCTTCACACTAGAGACTGAGAACACTGGGGCTTCACGCTAGAGACTGAGAACAATGGGGCCTCCCACTAGAGACTGAGAACACTGCGGCCTCGCACTAGAGACTGAGAACACTGGGGCCTCGCACTAGAGACTGAGAACACTGGGGCCTCCCACTAGGGACTGAGAACACTGGGGCCTCGCACTAGAGACTGAGAACAGTGGGGCCTCACACTAGAGGCTGAGAACACTGGGGCCTCACACTAGAGACTGAGAACACTGGGGCCTTGCACTAGAGACTGAGAACACTGGGGCCCCACACTAGAGACTGAGGACACTGGCGCCTCAGATTAGAGACTGAGAACACTGGGGCCTCACACTAGAGACTGAGAACATTGGGGCCTCACACTAGAGACTGAAAACACTGGGGCCTCACACTAGAGGCTGAGAACACTGGGGCCTCACACTAGAGGCTGAGAACACTGGGGCCTCACACTAGAGACTGAGAACACTGGGGCCTCACACTAGAGGCTGAGAACACTGGGGCCTCACACTAGAGGCTGAGAACACTGGGGCCTCACACTAGAGGCTGAGAACACTGGGGCCTCACACTAGAGGCTGAGAACACTGGGGCCTCACACTAGAGGCTGAGAACACTGGGGCCTCACACTAGAGGCTGAGAACACTGGGGCCTCACACTAGAGGCTGAGAACACTGGGGCCTCACACTAGAGACTGAGAACACTGGGCCCCACACTGGAGACTGAGAACACTGGGCCTCACACGAGAGACTGAGAACACTGGGGCCTCACACGAGAGACTGGGAACACTGGGCCCCACACTGGAGACTGAGAACACTGGGCCTCACACGAGAGACTGAGAACACTGGGACCTCACACGAGAGACTGAGAACACTGGGGCCCCACACTAGAGGCTGAGAACACTGGGGCCTCACACTAGAGACTGAACACTGGGGCTTCACACTAGAGGCTGAGAACACTGGGGCACCACACTAGAGGCTGAGAACACTGGGGCCTCACACTAGAGGCTGAGAACACTGGGGCCTCACACTAGAGGCTGAGAACACTGGGGCCTCACACTAGAGACTGAGAACACTGGGGCCCCACACTAGAGGCTGAGAACACTGGGGCCTCGCACTAGAGACTGAGAACACTGGGGCCTCCCACTAGAGACTGAGAACACTGGGGCCTCGCACTAGAGACTGAAAACACTGGGGCCTCCCACTAGAGACTGAGAACACTGGGGCCTCGCACTAGAGACTGAGAACACTGGGGCCTCACACTAGAGGCTGAGAACACTGGGGCCTCACACTAGAGACTGAGAACACTGGGGCTTCACACTCGAGACTGAGAACACTGGGGCCTCACACTACAGGCTGAGAACACTGGGGCCCCACACTAGAGGCTGAGAAGACTGAGACCCCGCACTAGTGACTGAAAACACTGAGTCCTCACACTAGATGCTGAAAACACTGAGAGCCCGCACTAGAGGCTGAGAACACTGAGAGCCCGCACTAGAGGCTGAGAACACTGGGGCCTCACACTAGAGGCTGAGAACACTGGGGCCTCACACTAGATACTGAGAACACTGGGGCCTCACACTAGAGACTGAGAACACTGGGGCCTCACACTAGAGACTGAGAACACTGGGGCCTCACACTAGAGACTGAGAACACTGGGGCTTCACACTAGAGACTGAGAACACTGGGGCTTCAACTAAAGTCTGAGAACACTGGGGCCTCCCACTAGAGACTGAGAACACTGGGGCCTTACACTAGAGACTGAGAACACTGGGGCCTCGCACTAGAGACTGAGAACACTGGGGCCTCACACTAGAGACTGAGAACACTGGGGCCTCGCACTAGAGACTGAGAACACTGGGGCTCACACTGGAGACTGAGAACACTGGGGCCTCACACTGGAGGCTGAGAACACTGGGGCCTCACACTAGAGGCTGAGAACACTGGGGCCTCACACTAGAGACTGAGAACACTGGGGCCCCACACTAGAGGCTGAGAACACTGGGGCCTCGCACTAGAGACTGAGAACACTGGGGCCTCCCACTAGAGACTGAGAACACTGGGGCCTCGCACTAGAGACTGAAAACACTGGGGCCTCCCACTAGAGACTGAGAACACTGGGGCCTCGCACTAGAGACTGAGAACACTGGGGCCTCACACTAGAGGCTGAGAACACTGGGGCCTCACACTAGAGACTGAGAACACTGGGGCCTCGCACTAGAGACTGAGAACACTGGGGCCTCACACTAGAGACTGAGAACACTGATGCCCCACACTAGAGACTGAGAACACTGGGGCCTCACACTAGAGACTGAGAACACTGGGGCCTCCCACTAGAGGCTGAGAACACTGGGGCCTCACACTAGAGACTGAGAACACTGGGGCCTCACACTAGAGACTGAGAACACTGGGGCCTCGCACTCGAGGCTGAGAACACTGGGGCCTCACACTAGAGACTGAGAACACTGGGGCCTCACACTAGAGGCTGAGAACACTGGGGCCTCACACTAGAGACTGAGAACACTGAAGCCTCACACTAGAGGCTGAGAACACTGGGGCCTCACACTAGAGGCTGAGAACACTGGGGCCTCACACTAGAGACTGAGAACATTGGGGCCCCACACTAGAGAATGAGAACACTGGGGCCTCACACTAGAGACTGAGAACACTGGGGCCTCACACTAGAGACTGAGAACATTGGGGCCTCACACTAGAGACTGAAAACACTGGGGCCTCACACTAGAGGCTGAGAACACTGGGGCTTCACACTAGAGGCTGAGAACACTGGGGCTTCACACTAGAGGCTGAGAACACTGGGGCCTCGCACTAGAGACTGAGAACACTGGGGCCTCCCACTAGAGACTGAGAACACTGGGGCCTCGCACTAGAGACTGAGAACAATGGGGCCTCGCACTAGAGACTGAGAACACTGGGGCCTCGCACTGGAGACTTAGAACACTGGGGCCTCCCACTAGAGACTGAGAACACTGGGGCCTCGCACTGGAGACAGAGAACACTGGGGCCTCACACTAGAGGCTGAGAACACTGGGGCCTCACACTAGAGACTGAGAACACTGGGGCATCGCACTAGAGACTGAGAACACTGGGGCCTCACACTAGAGACTGAGAACACTGGGGCCCACACTAGAGGCTGAGAACACTGGGGCCTCACACTAGAGGCTGAGAACACTGGGGCCTCACACTAGAGACTGAGAACACTGGGGCCTCACACTAGAGACTGAGAACACTGATGCCCCACACTAGAGACTGAGAACACTGGGGCCTCACACTAGAGACTGAGAACACTGGGGCCTCCCACTAGAGGCTGAGAACACTGGGGCCTCACACTAGAGACTGAGAACACTGGGGCCTCACACTAGAGACTGAGAACACTGGGGCCTCGCACTCGAGGCTGAGAACACTGGGGCCTCACACTAGAGACTGAGAACACTGGGGCCTCACACTAGAGGCTGAGAACACTGGGGCCTCACACTAGAGACTGAGAACACTGAAGCCTCACACTAGAGGCTGAGAACACTGGGGCCTCACACTAGAGGCTGAGAACACTGGGGCCTCACACTAGAGACTGAGAACATTGGGGCCCCACACTAGAGAATGAGAACACTGGGGCCTCACACTAGAGACTGAGAACACTGGGGCCTCACACTAGAGACTGAGAACATTGGGGCCTCACACTAGAGACTGAAAACACTGGGGCCTCACACTAGAGGCTGAGAACACTGGGGCTTCACACTAGAGGCTGAGAACACTGGGGCTTCACACTAGAGGCTGAGAACACTGGGGCCTCGCACTAGAGACTGAGAACACTGGGGCCTCCCACTAGAGACTGAGAACACTGGGGCCTCGCACTAGAGACTGAGAACAATGGGGCCTCGCACTAGAGACTGAGAACACTGGGGCCTCGCACTAGAGACTGAGAACACTGGGGCCTCCCACTAGAGACTGAGAACACTGGGGCCTCGCACTGGAGACAGAGAACACTGGGGCCTCACACTAGAGGCTGAGAACACTGGGGCCTCACACTAGAGACTGAGAACACTGGGGCATCGCACTAGAGACTGAGAACACTGGGGCCTCACGCTAGAGACTGAGAACACTGGTGCCCCACACTAGAGACTGAGAACACTGGGGCCTCACACTAGAGGCTGAGAATACTGGGGCCTCACACTAGAGACTGAGAACACTGGGGCCTCGCATTAGAGACTGAGAACACTGGGGCTTCGCACTAGAAACTGAGAACTCTGGGGCCTCCCACTAGAGACTGAAAACACTGGGACCTCCCACTAGAGACTGAGAACACTGGGGGCTCGCACTAGAGACTGAGAACATTGGGGCTTCACACTAGAGACTGAGAACACTGGGGCTTCACGCTAGAGACTGAGAACAATGGGGCCTCGCACTCGAGGCTGAGAACACTGGGGCCTCACACTAGAGACTGAGAACACTGGGGCCTCACACTAGAGGCTGAGAACACTGGGGCCTCACACTAGAGACTGAGAACACTGGGGCTTCACACTAGAGACTGAGAACACTGGGGCTTCAACTAAAGTCTGAGAACACTGGGGCCTCCCACTAGAGACTGAGAACACTGGGGCCTTACACTAGAGACTGAGAACACTGGGGCCTCGCACTAGAGACTGAGAACACTGGGGCCTCACACTAGAGACTGAGAACACTGGGGCCTCGCACTAGAGACTGAGAACACTGGGGCTCACACTGGAGACTGAGAACACTGGGGCCTCACACTGGAGGCTGAGAACACTGGGGCCTCACACTAGAGGCTGAGAACACTGGGGCCTCACACTAGAGACTGAGAACACTGGGGCCCCACACTAGAGGCTGAGAACACTGGGGCCTCGCACTAGAGACTGAGAACACTGGGGCCTCCCACTAGAGACTGAGAACACTGGGGCCTCGCACTAGAGACTGAAAACACTGGGGCCTCCCACTAGAGACTGAGAACACTGGGGCCTCGCACTAGAGACTGAGAACACTGGGGCCTCACACTAGAGGCTGAGAACACTGGGGCCTCACACTAGAGACTGAGAACACTGGGGCCTCGCACTAGAGACTGAGAACACTGGGGCCTCACACTAGAGACTGAGAACACTGATGCCCCACACTAGAGACTGAGAACACTGGGGCCTCACACTAGAGACTGAGAACACTGGGGCCTCCCACTAGAGGCTGAGAACACTGGGGCCTCACACTAGAGACTGAGAACACTGGGGCCTCACACTAGAGACTGAGAACACTGGGGCCTCGCACTCGAGGCTGAGAACACTGGGGCCTCACACTAGAGACTGAGAACACTGGGGCCTCACACTAGAGGCTGAGAACACTGGGGCCTCACACTAGAGACTGAGAACACTGAAGCCTCACACTAGAGGCTGAGAACACTGGGGCCTCACACTAGAGGCTGAGAACACTGGGGCCTCACACTAGAGACTGAGAACATTGGGGCCCCACACTAGAGAATGAGAACACTGGGGCCTCACACTAGAGACTGAGAACACTGGGGCCTCACACTAGAGACTGAGAACATTGGGGCCTCACACTAGAGACTGAAAACACTGGGGCCTCACACTAGAGGCTGAGAACACTGGGGCTTCACACTAGAGGCTGAGAACACTGGGGCTTCACACTAGAGGCTGAGAACACTGGGGCCTCGCACTAGAGACTGAGAACACTGGGGCCTCCCACTAGAGACTGAGAACACTGGGGCCTCGCACTAGAGACTGAGAACAATGGGGCCTCGCACTAGAGACTGAGAACACTGGGGCCTCGCACTGGAGACTTAGAACACTGGGGCCTCCCACTAGAGACTGAGAACACTGGGGCCTCGCACTGGAGACAGAGAACACTGGGGCCTCACACTAGAGGCTGAGAACACTGGGGCCTCACACTAGAGACTGAGAACACTGGGGCATCGCACTAGAGACTGAGAACACTGGGGCCTCACACTAGAGACTGAGAACACTGGGGCCCACACTAGAGGCTGAGAACACTGGGGCCTCACACTAGAGGCTGAGAACACTGGGGCCTCACACTAGAGACTGAGAACACTGGGGCCTCACACTAGAGACTGAGAACACTGATGCCCCACACTAGAGACTGAGAACACTGGGGCCTCACACTAGAGACTGAGAACACTGGGGCCTCCCACTAGAGGCTGAGAACACTGGGGCCTCACACTAGAGACTGAGAACACTGGGGCCTCACACTAGAGACTGAGAACACTGGGGCCTCGCACTCGAGGCTGAGAACACTGGGGCCTCACACTAGTGACTGAGAACACTGGGGCCTCACACTAGAGGCTGAGAACACTGGGGCCTCACACTAGAGACTGAGAACACTGAAGCCTCACACTAGAGGCTGAGAACACTGGGGCCTCACACTAGAGGCTGAGAACACTGGGGCCTCACACTAGAGACTGAGAACATTGGGGCCCCACACTAGAGAATGAGAACACTGGGGCCTCACACTAGAGACTGAGAACACTGGGGCCTCACACTAGAGACTGAGAACATTGGGGCCTCACACTAGAGACTGAAAACACTGGGGCCTCACACTAGAGGCTGAGAACACTGGGGCTTCACACTAGAGGCTGAGAACACTGGGGCTTCACACTAGAGGCTGAGAACACTGGGGCCTCGCACTAGAGACTGAGAACACTGGGGCCTCCCACTAGAGACTGAGAACACTGGGGCCTCGCACTAGAGACTGAGAACAATGGGGCCTCGCACTAGAGACTGAGAACACTGGGGCCTCGCACTAGAGACTGAGAACACTGGGGCCTCCCACTAGAGACTGAGAACACTGGGGCCTCGCACTGGAGACAGAGAACACTGGGGCCTCACACTAGAGGCTGAGAACACTGGGGCCTCACACTAGAGACTGAGAACACTGGGGCATCGCACTAGAGACTGAGAACACTGGGGCCTCACGCTAGAGACTGAGAACACTGGTGCCCCACACTAGAGACTGAGAACACTGGGGCCTCACACTAGAGGCTGAGAATACTGGGGCCTCACACTAGAGACTGAGAACACTGGGGCCTCGCATTAGAGACTGAGAACACTGGGGCTTCGCACTAGAAACTGAGAACTCTGGGGCCTCCCACTAGAGACTGAAAACACTGGGACCTCCCACTAGAGACTGAGAACACTGGGGGCTCGCACTAGAGACTGAGAACACTGGGGCTTCACACTAGAGACTGAGAACACTGGGGCTTCACGCTAGAGACTGAGAACAATGGGGCCTCGCACTCGAGGCTGAGAACACTGGGGCCTCACACTAGAGACTGAGAACACTGGGGCCTCACACTAGAGGCTGAGAACACTGGGGCCTCACACTAGAGACTGAGAACACTGAAGCCTCACACTAGAGGCTGAGAACACTGGGGCCTCACACTAGAGACTGAGAACACTGCGGCCTCACACTAGAGACTGAGAACACTGGGGCCTCGCACTAGAGACTGAGAACACTGGGGCCTCCCACTAGGGACTGAGAACACTGGGGCCTCGCACTAGAGACTGAGAACAGTGGGGCCTCACACTAGAGGCTGAGAACACTGGGGCCTCACACTAGAGACTGAGAACACTGGGGCCTCGCACTAGAGACTGAGAACACTGGGGCCCCACACTAGAGACTGAGGACACTGGCGCCTCAGATTAGAGACTGAGAACACTGGGGCCTCACACTAGAGACTGAGAACATTGGGGCCTCACACTAGAGACTGAAAACACTGGGGCCTCACACTAGAGGCTGAGAACACTGGGGCCTCACACTAGAGGCTGAGAACACTGGGGCCTCACACTAGAGACTGAGAACACTGGGGCCTCACACTAGAGGCTGAGAACACTGGGGCCTCACACTAGAGGCTGAGAACACTGGGGCCTCACACTAGAGGCTGAGAACACTGGGGCCTCACACTAGAGGCTGAGAACACTGGGGCCTCACACTAGAGGCTGAGAACACTGGGGCCTCACACTAGAGGCTGAGAACACTGGGGCCTCACACTAGAGGCTGAGAACACTGGGGCCTCACACTAGAGACTGAGAACACTGGGCCCCACACTGGAGACTGAGAACACTGGGCCTCACACGAGAGACTGAGAACACTGGGGCCTCACACGAGAGACTGGGAACACTGGGCCCCACACTGGAGACTGAGAACACTGGGCCTCACACGAGAGACTGAGAACACTGGGACCTCACACGAGAGACTGAGAACACTGGGGCCCCACACTAGAGGCTGAGAACACTGGGGCCTCACACTAGAGACTGAACACTGGGGCTTCACACTAGAGGCTGAGAACACTGGGGCCCCACACTAGAGGCTGAGAACACTGGGGCCTCACACTAGAGGCTGAGAACACTGGGGCCTCACACTAGAGGCTGAGAACACTGGGGCCTCACACTAGAGACTGAGAACACTGGGGCCCCACACTAGAGGCTGAGAACACTGGGGCCTCGCACTAGAGACTGAGAACACTGGGGCCTCCCACTAGAGACTGAGAACACTGGGGCCTCGCACTAGAGACTGAAAACACTGGGGCCTCCCACTAGAGACTGAGAACACTGGGGCCTCGCACTAGAGACTGAGAACACTGGGGCCTCACACTAGAGGCTGAGAACACTGGGGCCTCACACTAGAGACTGAGAACACTGGGGCTTCACACTCGAGACTGAGAACACTGGGGCCTCACACTACAGGCTGAGAACACTGGGGCCCCACACTAGAGGCTGAGAAGACTGAGACCCCGCACTAGTGACTGAAAACACTGAGTCCTCACACTAGATGCTGAAAACACTGAGAGCCCGCACTAGAGGCTGAGAACACTGAGAGCCCGCACTAGAGGCTGAGAACACTGGGGCCTCACACTAGAGGCTGAGAACACTGGGGCCTCACACTAGATACTGAGAACACTGGGGCCTCACACTAGAGACTGAGAACACTGGGGCCTCACACTAGAGACTGAGAACACTGGGGCCTCACACTAGAGACTGAGAACACTGGGGCTTCACACTAGAGACTGAGAACACTGGGGCTTCAACTAAAGTCTGAGAACACTGGGGCCTCCCACTAGAGACTGAGAACACTGGGGCCTTACACTAGAGACTGAGAACACTGGGGCCTCGCACTAGAGACTGAGAACACTGGGGCCTCACACTAGAGACTGAGAACACTGGGGCCTCGCACTAGAGACTGAGAACACTGGGGCTCACACTGGAGACTGAGAACACTGGGGCCTCACACTGGAGGCTGAGAACACTGGGGCCTCACACTAGAGGCTGAGAACACTGGGGCCTCACACTAGAGACTGAGAACACTGGGGCCCCACACTAGAGGCTGAGAACACTGGGGCCTCGCACTAGAGACTGAGAACACTGGGGCCTCCCACTAGAGACTGAGAACACTGGGGCCTCGCACTAGAGACTGAAAACACTGGGGCCTCCCACTAGAGACTGAGAACACTGGGGCCTCGCACTAGAGACTGAGAACACTGGGGCCTCACACTAGAGGCTGAGAACACTGGGGCCTCACACTAGAGACTGAGAACACTGGGGCCTCGCACTAGAGACTGAGAACACTGGGGCCTCACACTAGAGACTGAGAACACTGATGCCCCACACTAGAGACTGAGAACACTGGGGCCTCACACTAGAGACTGAGAACACTGGGGCCTCCCACTAGAGGCTGAGAACACTGGGGCCTCACACTAGAGACTGAGAACACTGGGGCCTCACACTAGAGACTGAGAACACTGGGGCCTCGCACTCGAGGCTGAGAACACTGGGGCCTCACACTAGAGACTGAGAACACTGGGGCCTCACACTAGAGGCTGAGAACACTGGGGCCTCACACTAGAGACTGAGAACACTGAAGCCTCACACTAGAGGCTGAGAACACTGGGGCCTCACACTAGAGGCTGAGAACACTGGGGCCTCACACTAGAGACTGAGAACATTGGGGCCCCACACTAGAGAATGAGAACACTGGGGCCTCACACTAGAGACTGAGAACACTGGGGCCTCACACTAGAGACTGAGAACATTGGGGCCTCACACTAGAGACTGAAAACACTGGGGCCTCACACTAGAGGCTGAGAACACTGGGGCTTCACACTAGAGGCTGAGAACACTGGGGCTTCACACTAGAGGCTGAGAACACTGGGGCCTCGCACTAGAGACTGAGAACACTGGGGCCTCCCACTAGAGACTGAGAACACTGGGGCCTCGCACTAGAGACTGAGAACAATGGGGCCTCGCACTAGAGACTGAGAACACTGGGGCCTCGCACTGGAGACTTAGAACACTGGGGCCTCCCACTAGAGACTGAGAACACTGGGGCCTCGCACTGGAGACAGAGAACACTGGGGCCTCACACTAGAGGCTGAGAACACTGGGGCCTCACACTAGAGACTGAGAACACTGGGGCATCGCACTAGAGACTGAGAACACTGGGGCCTCACACTAGAGACTGAGAACACTGGGGCCCACACTAGAGGCTGAGAACACTGGGGCCTCACACTAGAGGCTGAGAACACTGGGGCCTCACACTAGAGACTGAGAACACTGGGGCCTCACACTAGAGACTGAGAACACTGATGCCCCACACTAGAGACTGAGAACACTGGGGCCTCACACTAGAGACTGAGAACACTGGGGCCTCCCACTAGAGGCTGAGAACACTGGGGCCTCACACTAGAGACTGAGAACACTGGGGCCTCACACTAGAGACTGAGAACACTGGGGCCTCGCACTCGAGGCTGAGAACACTGGGGCCTCACACTAGAGACTGAGAACACTGGGGCCTCACACTAGAGGCTGAGAACACTGGGGCATCACACTAGAGACTGAGAACACTGAAGCCTCACACTAGAGGCTGAGAACACTGGGGCCTCACACTAGAGGCTGAGAACACTGGGGCCTCACACTAGAGACTGAGAACATTGGGGCCCCACACTAGAGAATGAGAACACTGGGGCCTCACACTAGAGACTGAGAACACTGGGGCCTCACACTAGAGACTGAGAACATTGGGGCCTCACACTAGAGACTGAAAACACTGGGGCCTCACACTAGAGGCTGAGAACACTGGGGCTTCACACTAGAGGCTGAGAACACTGGGGCTTCACACTAGAGGCTGAGAACACTGGGGCCTCGCACTAGAGACTGAGAACACTGGGGCCTCCCACTAGAGACTGAGAACACTGGGGCCTCGCACTAGAGACTGAGAACAATGGGGCCTCGCACTAGAGACTGAGAACACTGGGGCCTCGCACTAGAGACTGAGAACACTGGGGCCTCCCACTAGAGACTGAGAACACTGGGGCCTCGCACTGGAGACAGAGAACACTGGGGCCTCACACTAGAGGCTGAGAACACTGGGGCCTCACACTAGAGACTGAGAACACTGGGGCATCGCACTAGAGACTGAGAACACTGGGGCCTCACGCTAGAGACTGAGAACACTGGTGCCCCACACTAGAGACTGAGAACACTGGGGCCTCACACTAGAGGCTGAGAATACTGGGGCCTCACACTAGAGACTGAGAACACTGGGGCCTCGCATTAGAGACTGAGAACACTGGGGCTTCGCACTAGAAACTGAGAACTCTGGGGCCTCCCACTAGAGACTGAAAACACTGGGACCTCCCACTAGAGACTGAGAACACTGGGGGCTCGCACTAGAGACTGAGAACACTGGGGCTTCACACTAGAGACTGAGAACACTGGGGCTTCACGCTAGAGACTGAGAACAATGGGGCCTCCCACTAGAGACTGAGAACACTGCGGCCTCACACTAGAGACTGAGAACACTGGGGCCTCGCACTAGAGACTGAGAACACTGGGGCCTCCCACTAGGGACTGAGAACACTGGGGCCTCGCACTAGAGACTGAGAACAGTGGGGCCTCACACTAGAGGCTGAGAACACTGGGGCCTCACACTAGAGACTGAGAACACTGGGGCCTCGCACTAGAGACTGAGAACACTGGGGCCCCACACTAGAGACTGAGGACACTGGCGCCTCAGATTAGAGACTGAGAACACTGGGGCCTCACACTAGAGACTGAGAACACTGGGGCATCGCACTAGAGACTGAGAACACTGGGGCCTCACGCTAGAGACTGAGAACACTGGTGCCCCACACTAGAGACTGAGAACACTGGGGCCTCACACTAGAGGCTGAGAATACTGGGGCCTCACACTAGAGACTGAGAACACTGGGGCCTCGCATTAGAGACTGAGAACACTGGGGCTTCGCACTAGAAACTGAGAACTCTGGGGCCTCCCACTAGAGACTGAAAACACTGGGACCTCCCACTAGAGACTGAGAACACTGGGGGCTCGCACTAGAGACTGAGAACACTGGGGCTTCACACTAGAGACTGAGAACACTGGGGCTTCACGCTAGAGACTGAGAACAATGGGGCCTCCCACTAGAGACTGAGAACACTGCGGCCTCACACTAGAGACTGAGAACACTGGGGCCTCGCACTAGAGACTGAGAACACTGGGGCCTCCCACTAGGGACTGAGAACACTGGGGCCTCGCACTAGAGACTGAGAACAGTGGGGCCTCACACTAGAGGCTGAGAACACTGGGGCCTCACACTAGAGACTGAGAACACTGGGGCCTCGCACTAGAGACTGAGAACACTGGGGCCCCACACTAGAGACTGAGGACACTGGCGCCTCAGATTAGAGACTGAGAACACTGGGGCCTCACACTAGAGACTGAGAACATTGGGGCCTCACACTAGAGACTGAAAACACTGGGGCCTCACACTAGAGGCTGAGAACACTGGGGCCTCACACTAGAGGCTGAGAACACTGGGGCCTCACACTAGAGACTGAGAACACTGGGGCCTCACACTAGAGGCTGAGAACACTGGGGCCTCACACTAGAGGCTGAGAACACTGGGGCCTCACACTAGAGGCTGAGAACACTGGGGCCTCACACTAGAGGCTGAGAACACTGGGGCCTCACACTAGAGGCTGAGAACACTGGGGCCTCACACTAGAGGCTGAGAACACTGGGGCCTCACACTAGAGGCTGAGAACACTGGGGCCTCACACTAGAGACTGAGAACACTGGGCCCCACACTGGAGACTGAGAACACTGGGCCTCACACGAGAGACTGAGAACACTGGGGCCTCACACGAGAGACTGGGAACACTGGGCCCCACACTGGAGACTGAGAACACTGGGCCTCACACGAGAGACTGAGAACACTGGGACCTCACACGAGAGACTGAGAACACTGGGGCCCCACACTAGAGGTTGAGAACACTGGGGCCTCACACTAGAGACTGAACACTGGGGCTTCACACTAGAGGCTGAGAACACTGGGGCCCCACACTAGAGGCTGAGAACACTGGGGCCTCACACTAGAGGCTGTGAACACTGGGGCATCACACTAGAGACTGAGAACACTGGGGCCCCACACTAGAGGCTGAGAACACTGGGGCCCCGCACTAGAGACTGAGAACACTGGGGCCTCACACTAGAGGCTGAGAACACTGGGGCCTCACACTCGAGACTGAGAACACTGGGGCCTCACACTAGAGACTGAGAACACTGGGGCCCCGCACTAGAGACTGAGAACACTGGGGCCCCACACTAGAGACTGAGAACACTGGGGCCCCACACTAGAGGCTGAGAACACTGGGGCCTCACACTAGAGACTGAGAACACTGGGGCCCCACACTAGAGACTGAGAACACTGGGGCCCCACACTAGAGGCTGAGAACACTGGGGCCTCACACTAGAGGCTGAGAACACTGGGGCCTCACACTAGCCCAGTCCTGAAGGACAGAGCGGCCTACCTGGCCCTACCTGGTGAGGCCACCAATACCAACCTGAGTGACTTGGCCTACAGCCCGAAGCTGCTTTCACTGCAAGTGCACCCACTTCCAGCACCATTTTGCAGCTCAGGAAAAAAAAGGGATGGAGACATTATAGCACCGGGCACAGATGCAAATTGCAACCCGCCTACTCGCACTGCACCCACCCCACCCCGCCCCCGTGTGTGGTCCTCGCCCCGCCGTGTGTAGTCCTTGTCCCGCCCCCCCCTCCCCCCCGAACCCACAGTCTGTTCGAGCTTTAAACCAGCTCCACGGCCTATCCACACCTTCTCCATCAAACAGTGCACGACATGGTGTTACAGTCGTAAGGTTATACCACTGCACAGGTGATTCACACGTTTCTCTGACTAATCCACAGAATATCTTCAAATTCCATTTTGAATCCCATTTAAAAAAAACTGGAAATAAAAATCTGTAATCAGTGAAAGTGACCATGAACCTGCCGGGTGGTCGTAAAAAACCCACCTAGTTCACGAATGTCCTTCAGGGAGGAAATCTGCTGCCCTTACCCGGTCTGGCCGACATGTGTCTCCAGACCCACAGCACTGCCCTGTGAAATGGCCCAGTGAGTGACTCCATTGTATCAAACTACAACCATTTCGGACAACTCGGGGCGGGCGATAGCTGGCAGTGACACTCACACCCTGAGAATGAATTTTAAGAAACAGGAATCTAATACATCGGGGGATGCAGCTATCCTTCATTTTAACATCTTTTCTCTATTAATAAAAGTTCATGTTTTGTTTGCCTGTCTCTGTAACACAAAGCCTTCAATCCCACAATCAGCCCCAGCAGTTTTACTCCTGTGACCTTCACTATACTGGTGCATTTGTGGAGATACGTCACGTCCTGCCTCGAGGTTCGTTGGTGACACTCCTTTATTGACTCCCACGTTGAGAATGTTTCATTGATAAAGAATTACTGGTAAACGAGCACATGACATCCAGGTATAAACACTCCCTTGTACATCAAACACTGGTGCCTTCTCCGATTGGCCGTTAGTAACCTCAGCGCCTATCATGACCGGGGAACTAACCGGGGGAGTGGGGGGCAGTGAATTGGCTCTCCTGGCCTCAATCACTCGGGTTGCTGTTGTACAACCTGAAATTCAAAGAGCAATTTGAAGAATAAACAGTAACAAACTGGGCCAGTGTTTGAAAGGCGAGTGCCCTCAGCACATTAAAGAGCCTGACTGTTGATCCACATCGAGATGAGCCTTTAGAATGGCTCTAAACTGAAGCCCGTCACAGAAAACAGATTGAGATTTTATAATGGAAGTTTATTAAAAGGTTAAGGCAGATACTGTTTACATCAGCAATAGACAAAAATGTTCCCTTCATTGTGGCACCTACACTCCTACATTCCAACAGTGGCTACACTTCAAAGTACTTCATTGGATGTGAAGCGCTTTGGAATGTCCTGAGGTTGTGAAAGGCGCTATATAAATGCAAGTCTTTCTTACACTTCTCAATATCGCTGCGAATGTATGTTAATACGTGCTGGGATAATGGCACCAACGGATCCCAGACAGGGCGGAGTGATTGGTGGGGGGGAGGGCGGAGTGATTGGTGGGGGGGGAGGGCGGAGTGATTGGTGGGGGCGAGGGCGGGGTGATTGGTGGGGGCGAGGGCGGATGATTGGTGGGGGGGAGGGCGGAGTGATTGGTGGGGGGGAGGGCGGAGTGATTGGTGGGGGGGGAGGGCGGAGTGATTGGTGGGGGGGAGGGCGGAGTGATTGGTGGGGGGGGAGGGCGGAGTGATTGGTGGGGGTGAGGGCGGAGTGATTGGTGGGGGCGAGGGCGGAGTGATTGGTGGGGGCGAGGGCGGAGTGATTGGTGGGGGGGAGGGCGGAGTGATTGGTGGGGGGGGAGGGCGGAGTGATTGGTGGGGGCGAGGGCGGAGTGATTGGTGGGGGGGAGGGCGGAGTGATTGGTGGGGGGGGAGGGCGGAGTGATTGGTGGGGGCGAGGGCGGAGTGATTGGTGGGGGCGAGGGCGGAGTGATTGGTGGGGGGGAGGGCGGAGTGATTGGTGGGGGGGAGGGCGGAGTGATTGGTGGGGGCGAGGGCGGAGTGATTGGTGGGGGGGAGGGCGGAGTGATTGGTGGGGGGGAGGGCAGAGTGATTGGTGAGGGGGAGGGCGGAGTGATTGGTGGGGGGGAGGGCAGAGTGATTGGTGGGGGGGAGGGCGGAGTGATTGGTGGGGGGGAGGGCAGAGTGATTGGTGGGGGGGAGGGCGGAGTGATTGGTGGGGGGGAGGGCGGAGTGATTGGTGGGGGGGAGGGCGGAGTGATTGGTGGGGGGGAGGGCGGAGTGATTGGTGGGGGGGAGGGCGGAGTGATTGGTGGGGGATGACGTTTGAAGGCAATCACAGCTGCAAATTTTAACAAGGCTGTTCAAGTGTCGGAATATTTGTCTGAAACATTTCAGCCCCAATTCTAAGCGGGGCCAGGAATTGGATGGGTGAAGGGGTGAGTCCATCAGCAAACAGCCTGACTTCGGCAGTGAGAGGCCCAGGGCGACTTTAACTCCCAAGCCTCATCTGCATATGCCCCGGGTCAGCTGGCCAACCAGAGACGGGCAGGGAAGGGGGGAGCTGAGCGATGGGCTGGCAGGGAGGCAATTCAGGTGGTAGGAACAGTCGCCGAACTCCGGGGAGAGGGTCTTGGGGAGAGGGTCTCGGGGAGGGCTCGCAATGGGGATCGGGGCAGGGGAGAACTAGAGGTTCCTTGTGGTACCTGAAGGAATAATCCTCTGCCTCCATACCTGGTCTCTCGTCACTAGCACGGCCTCCCTGCTCCGGCCTGACCCCGATCTGTATATCTCAAGGACCTGCTGGCTTCAGACCGGTGTCCTTGCCAACTGCTCAGAATAGATTAAAGTTCAAGCCAGCGGGAGTGGTGTGGGATATCGAGGGATGGTCACCTGACTGATTTTAAGTGTCCCGGTGGGGTTAAAATCCGCCCTCGGAAACTTGAGGACATGTTGACACCGAGCACACAATGCATGCGTTATTTTCTGACAGCCAATAGGAAGGAAGGGTACATATTATAATTTGGGAGCTGCCGATCGTTGATTATCCCTCCAGATATCACCACTCCATCCTCCGCCAACATCTGTCCCCTGTCACACCGCCCTTTCAAACGTCAACTCTTACCTGTCCCAATGTAGCCATCACATCTCCTGAAATGGCTTCCCCTCTAAGCCCATGTGCCCACTGCTGGCATGCCCCAAGGTGCTCATGGCGCCTCGCATTACCCCTTTGCCCAAGAAGCCATCCTTCTCACTGAAATACTGACCCTTGGCGACACTGTCAACTCGCTGCTGGTCAAATTCCCCGTGTGTACTGACAATGGTCGGCTTTACATTTCCGTCACCGTCAAACATCCATACACCACTGGCCTGTGTCTCAAACCCATCGCTGAAGTTCATATTCACCCCGCCACTGTCTACAGTACAGGTGCTCTCCTTGCTGACCTCCGGAACTCCAACCTCCACAAAACCCTGTCACCCACAGACACTAACAAAACAGCAAAACACTGCGGCTGCTGGAATCAGAAATATAAACAGGGAATGCTGAAAATACTCAGCGGGTCAGGCAGCAGAGAGAAACAGAGTTAATGTTTCAGATGGATGACCCTTCGTCAGAACCTCAGACACTCGCAGCCTAATCCCACTTGCTCATCACTCCAGCCAGCTCCGACCTCTTCTTCTGCTACTGCTGTGTGTGGGTCCTCTTCCCTCCCCGTTGGGAAATACTGGGGGTGGTTTGCTGTGTTAACAACAGGTTTGCTTCTTTGCAATCACGTCGACTTGCGCAGTGAGGGTGGGGGGGGGGGGGGGTTGCTGGGATGGGCAGTGGGGGAGGGGTTGCTGGGATGGGCAGTGGGGGAGGGGGTTGCTGGGATGGGCAGTGGGGGAGGGGGTTGCTGGGGTGGGCAATGGGGGAGGGGTTGCTGGGATGGGCAATAGGGGAGGGGTTGCTGGGGTGGGCAATGGGGGAGGGGTTGCTCGGGTGGGCAGTGGGGGAGGGGTTGCTGGGATGGGCAATAGGGGAGGGGTTGCTGGGATGGGCAGTGGGGGAGGGGGTTGCTGGGATGGGCAGTGGGGGAGGGGGTTGTTGGGGTGGGCAATGGGGGAGGGGTTGCTGGGATGGGCAATAGGGGAGGGGTTGCTGGGGTGGGCAATGGGGGAGGGGTTGCTCGGGTGGGCAGTGGGGGAGGGGTTGCTGGGATGGGCAGTGGGGGAGGGGTTGCTGGGGTGGGCAGTGGGGGAGGGGTTGCTGGGGTGGGCATTGGGGTAGGGGTTGCTGGGATGGGCAATAGGGGAGGGGTTGCTCGGGTGGGCAGTGGGGGAGGGGTTGCTGGGATGGGCAGAGAGGGAGGGGTTGCTGGGATGGGCAATAGGGGAGGGGTTGCTGGGATGGGCAGTGGGGGAGGGGTTGCTGGGGTGGGCAGTGGGGTAGAGGTTGCTGGGATGGGCAATAGGGGAGGGGTTGCTGGGGTGGGCAGTGGGGGAGGGGTTGCTGGGGTGGGCAGTGGGGTAGGGGTTGCTGGGATGGGCAATAGGGGAGGGGTTGCTGGGGTGGGCAGTGGGGGAGGGGTTGCTCGGGTGGGCAGTGGGGGAGGGGTTGCTGGGGTGGGCAGTGGGGGAGGGGTTGCTGGGGTGGGCAGATGGGGGAGGTGATGGTGTACAGATTGCACCAATGTGATGGCATTGTCTTATTCGTGAGGAGTTCCCAGAAAGAGAAGAGAATATTTAAAGTGAGGTGTGAACGCAGTGAGTGGGGTAGGGGGTGAGGGGGGGGGGTGGAGCAAGCCTAAACCGCCTCCCCCTCCATGAAGTAGTGAGCGAGAGAGCCAGGTGACGGTAACCGGTGGAATTGATCTGCGTGACCTCTGTCAGTCTGCCGCCCGACCCCAGCTGCGAGCGCGGGACCTCGGGCAGCAGGAGGCCATGGCGGGGGAGGGGAAGCTGAGGTATCGGGGAATAGGCAGTCAGCGAGGTGACCCGCTCCCCCCGGCCCAAAAGGCAACAAAGAGCTTTGTTTACTTTTCTGGTCCCTTCGCTGTTTGCAGCCGGGTCAGTGGGGGGGGTGCGTGCGGGGGGGCGCCGGGTTGGGTTGGGGGGAGGGGCTGGGTTGGGGAGGGGCCAGGTTGGTAGGGGGAGGGGCCACGTTGGGTTGGGGCGAGGGGCGGGTTGGGTCGGGGAGAGGGGCCAGATCGGGTTGGGTCAGGGGGAGGGGCCAGGTCGGGGTGAGAGGCCGGGTTGGGTCGGAGGTCGGGGTCGGTTTGTGTCGGGGGGAGGGGCCGGTTTGGGTCGGGGGTGAGGGAGAGGCCGGGTTGGGTTGGGTCGGGGGAGGGCTGGGTTGGGTTGGGGAGAGGCCGGGTTGGGTTGGGGGGAGGGGTGAGGTTGGGGTGAGGGGTCAGGTTGGGTCGGGGGAGGGCCGGGTTGGGGGTGGGGGCCCGGTCGGGTTGGGTCGATGGGAAGGGTCTGTTTGGGTCGGGGGTGGGGGAGAGGCTGGGTTGGGTTGGGGGGAGGGGTCAGGTTGGGTCAGGGGAGGACCGGGTTGGGGGTTGGGGCCCGGGGCCCGGTCGGGTCGGGGGGAGGCTGGTTTGGGTCGGGGGTGGGGGAGAGGCCGGGTTGGGTTGGGGGGAGGGGTCAGGTTGGGTCGGGGGAGGGCCGGGTTGGGGGTGGGGGCCCGGTCGCATTGGGTCGGTGGGAGGGGTCTGTTTGGATCGGGGGAAGGCCTTGGTGGGATAGCCCTTGGGTTACGTGCAGTCGGGCCCCCGTGACGTCACTCCGGCCCGATCTATGTATTTCGAGACGGACGGCACTGGAAGGCAGTGGGAAGATGCCGACTATTAACTGCCTGGGCGAGCAGGGCTAAAATCGGCCTTTTGTCGTCTGCCATCGCTGCCCATTGCCCATTCCCCACGCTAACCCTAACCCCACTTCACAGTTGTCTGCTTTTTGCGCGCGAGCGACTCAGTTTTCTTCTCTCTGCCAAAGCTGCAGGCAGGAACCTTCGCTGAGCCCCGCCTCACTGACGCGCCAGTTCCAAACATCGACAACAGGGCTGGTTTAAATCTGCAGCTTTATTAAGACAAAAAGAATCTGTAAATATTTACATCAACCCAACGACAGTCCCTGATCTCACTTCCTGTCACGTGACTTGTATTTGCAGTGCCCTGGTGTTACAGAGGCGCACAGCTCAAGTTACGCTCGTTAATACCATCGTCGTCTTCTTCTTTCGTATGGTAGTAGCAAATCAAATCAAATATCAATACCCAAGTTGGATAGCCAGGCCAAAGCTTCCGGTGTAACAGCGTGGATATCTTGTAGGCTGCCTGCAAATTACCTCTGAGGGCAGTGCTCGATGGCATGCTCCAGGGTCTGATTAGGAGCTAAATAGTCGCATGATGGGGGTGCTTCAATCTTACACCTTTTGAAAAAGGTGGCAGCATCTACCCTGATTGATTGTGAGGCGGTTGATGGTTGTCCACTGTTTGCAAGGTTTGATCCTACAGGTTGTACTGTGGGGTCCTCTATAAGTTAACGCCATGATACACTGGGGCAGCAACCATCCACTGGGTATCAGCCGAGGCTGCTGTGTGTGGCCTGTCGATCTTACTCTGCCAAAGGGTAAGCAGCTTCTGAGAATCATCGGCCTAAAAATCCCGGTCGAGCTCTTCCGGCGCACACGACTGGAAAAAGATGCGTACCCCGGGCCTCCTCTCCCTGCGCGCCGCAGCGCATGCTCATAGGCTCATCCGTAAACTGCTGTCACATGGCTCTGGGCAGCCAATCAAGCTATAGTATTTTCTCATTCATAATAACAGGAACTCTGTAAATTGGCGTTCCCATTATTGTGAATGAGAAATCCCCAAACACTAATAAAAAAATAGAAAATATACACTACATATTTAAGATTCATTTAAATTAAAGTTATTAATGTATTATAAAAAAATATTTATCACATTTTTTAATTATGGTTTTAAATAAACTTACCGTAATGGGCAGAGTTTTTAACAATAAAGTGTGTTTATTTAATTTAATTTAATTGTGTTTGTGCGTGTTTTAAAACTCTTATGCCTTTAACAGTAGGCTATGTGCTGCTTTTATCGGACGCAAGAGTTTTCAGGACATTTGCCGGGCAAGATATGGGTATATCCCGCAATCCTGCCCGTGCAAATGTCCTCGCTCCTGAGATGCGGAGGATCTGTCAGGCTCCAGCTTGACAGAACAGAAAAGCTGGTTTCCAGCGCGCGTGCATGTGACCGGCTTTCCCAGGTCACACACTGTGTACCTGCCCCATTGAAACACACTGGGCACTGGGAGTGCCGGCCCATTCAGTACAGGCACTGGGAGTGCAGGCCCGGTCAGTACAGGCACTGGGAGTGTAGGCCCAGTCAGTACAGGCACTGGGAGTGTAGGCCCAGTCAGTACAGGCACTGGGAGTGTAGGCCCAGTCAGTACAGGCACTGGGAGTGTAGGCCCAGTCAGTACAGGCACTGGGAGCACAGGCCCAGTCAGTACAGGCACTGGGAGTGTAGGCCCAGTCAGTACAGGCACTGGGAGTGTAGGCCCAGTCAGTACAGGCACTGGGAGTGTCGGCCCAGTCAGTACAGGCACTGCAAGCACAGGCCCAGTCAGTACAGGCACTGGGAGCACAGGCCCAGTCAGTACAGGCACTGAGAGTGTAGGCCCAGTCAGTACAGGCACTGGGAGTGTCGGCCCAGTCAGTACAGAAACTGGAGCACAGGCCCAATCAGTACAGGCACTGGGAGTGTTGGCCCAGTCAGTACAGGCACTGGGAGCACAGGCCCAGTCAGTACAGGCACTGGGAGCGCAGGCCCAATCAGTACAGGCACTGAGAGTATAGGCCCAGTCAGTGCAGGCACTGGGAGCACAGGCCCAGTCAGTACAGGCACTGGGAGTGTCGGCCCAGTCAGTACAGGCACTGGGAGTGTAGGCCCAGTCAGTACAGGCACTGGGAGTGTCGGCCCAGTCAGTACAGGCACTGGGAGTGTCGGCCCAGTCAGTACAGGCACTGGGAGTGTCGGCCCAGTCAGTACAGGCACTGGGAGTGTCGGCCCAGTCAGTACAGGCACTGGAGCACAGGCCCAATCAGTACAGGCACTGGGAGCACAGGCCCAATCAGTACAGGCACTGGGAGCACAGGCCCAGTCAGTACAGGCACTGGGAGTGTCGGCCCAGTCAGTACAGGCACTGGGAGTGTAGGCCCAGTCAGTACAGGCACTGGAGCACAGGCCCAGTCAGTATAGGCACTGGGAGCACAGGCCCAGTCAGTACAGGCACTGGGCTCAACAAAGATATATTCCAGTGAAAAAGAAGGGCGGTAAAAGAAGGGATAACCAGCCGTGGATAACCAAGGAAATAAAGGAGAATATCAAATTAAAAACCAATGCGTATAAGATGGCCAAGGTTAGTGGGAAACTAGAAGATTGGGGAAATTTTAAACGACAGCAAAGAATGACTAAGAAAGCAATAAAGAAAGGAAATGTCATGTATCTTACATTATTATATCCTAACATGCTATACATGACTGTAATAAGATATGACCTGTAACCACCAGCATACCTTACCACCAGGGGTGCACTTGCAAGAGACAGGTATATAAGGACAGGTCTCAGGCAAGTACAGCATTCCAGAGCTGTGAAATAAAGGTGCAGGTCCAGAGTGACCTTGACTTCACTACATGCCTCGTGTGGATCTGTACTGAGGGGACAGGACCTTACAGGAAAGATAGATTACGAAAGTAAACTTGCGCAAAACATAAAAGTAAAAGCTTTTACCGATATATAAAATGGAAGAGAGTGACTAAAGTAAATGTTGGTCCCTTAGAAGATGAGAAGGGGGATTTAATAATGGGAAATGTGGAAATGGCTGAGGCCTTAAACAATTATTTTGCTTCGGTCTTCACAGTGGAAGACACAAAAACCATGCCAAAAATTGATGGTCACGGGAATGTGGGAAGGGAGGACCTTGAGACAATCACTATCACTAGGGAGGTAGTGCTGGACAGGCTAATGGGACTCAAGGTAGACAAGTCCCCTGGTCCTGATGAAATGCAGCCCAGGGTATTAAAAGAGATGGCGGAAGTTATAGCAGATGCATTCGTTATAATCTACCAAAATTCTCTGGACTCTGGGGAGGTACCAGCAGATTGGAGAGCAGCTAATGTAACGCCTCTGTTTAAAAAAGGGGGCAGACAAAAGGCAGGTAACTGTAGGCCGGTTAGTTTAACATCTGTAGTGGAGAAAATGCTTGAAGCTATCATTAAGGAAGAAATAGCGGGACATCTAGATCGGAATAGTGCAATCAAGCAGACGCAACATGGATTCATGAAGGGGAAATCATGTTTAACTAATTTACTGGAATTCTTTGAGGATATAACGAGCATGGTGGATAGAGATGTAGCAATGGATGTGGTGTATTTAGATTTCCAAAAGACATTCGATAAGGTGCCACACAAAAGGTTACTGCAGAAGATAAAGGTACGCGGAGTCAGAGGAAATGTATTAGCATGGATCGAGAATTGGCTGGCTATCAGAAAGCAGAGAGTCGGGATAAATGGGTACTTTTCGGGTTGGAAATCGGTGGTTAGTGGTGTGCTACAGGGATCGGTGCTGGGACCACAACTGTTTACAATATACATAGATGACCTGGAAGAGGGGACAGAGTGTAGTGTAACAAAATTTGCAGATGACACAAAGATTAGTGGGAAAGCAGGTTGTGTAGAGGACACAGAGAGGCTGCAAAGAGATTTAGATAGGTTAAGCGAATGGGCTAAGGTTTGGCAGATGGAGTGTAGGCCCAGTCAGTACAGGCACTGGGAGTGCAGGCCCAGTCAGTACAGGCACTGGGAGTGCAGGCCCAGTCAGTACAGGCACTGGGAGTGCAGGCCCAGTCTGTGCAGGCCCAGTCAGTACAGGCACTGGAAGTGTAGGCCCAGTCAGTACAGGCACTGGGAGTGCAGGCCCACTCTGTGCAGGCCCAGTCAGTACAGGCACTGGGAGTGCAGGCCCAGTCTGTGTAGGCCCAGTCAGTACAGGCACTGGAAGTGTAGGCCCAGTCAGTACAGGCACTGGGAGTGCAGGCCCTGTCAGTACAGGCACTGGGAGTGCAGGCCCAATCAGTACAGGCACTGGGAGTGCAGGCCCAGTCAGTACAGGCACTGGGAGTGCAGGCCCAGTCAGCACAGGCACTGGAAGTGTAGGCCCAGTCAGTACAGGCACTGGGAGTGTCGGCCCAGTCAGTACAGGCACTGGGAGTACAGGCACTGGGAGTGCAGGCCCAGTCAGTACAGGCACTGGAAGTGCAGGCCCAGTCAGTACAGGCACTGGGAGTGCAGGCCCAGTCAGTACAGGCACTGGGAGTGCAGTCCCAGTCTGTGCAGGCCCAGTCAGTACAGGCACTGGGAGTGCAGGCCCAGTCAGTACAGGCACTGGAAGTGCAGGCCCAGTCAGTACAGGCACTGGGAGTGCAGGCCCAGTCAGTACAGGCACTGGGAGTGCAGGCCCAGTCAGTACAGGCACTGGGAGTGCAGGCCCAGTCAGTACAGGCACTGGGAGTGCAGTCCCAGTCTGTGCAGGCCCAGTCAGTACAGGCACTGGAAGTGTAGGCCCAGTCAGTACAGGCACTGGGAGTGCAGGCCCGGTCAGTAAGGCTCGATTACAAAATATTCCTCGAACACAGATCAAACACCATCAGCCCAAGTCCTCAGGCTCGGGTTCCTCCATCAAATGAACAGCTGCCATCACAGGGCCTAACTGCTGGGCTGAGGAGTTGGTGGGCCGCCTCCGCGATTCAGTGACAGACACATGAGATGCCGCAGGGGAAAGTAAAGCTTGGGCCGCAGGACGTGGAATAGTCCACGTAACGTCCCGCCACAACCAGGGTCGCCACGTTGGATATATTCATTACCTGACCTCCCGTCTCCCACCGCCCGCCCAGTCAAACAATCTATTCTCCGCCTCCAATATTTTCATAACTCAAACAAACACGTTCAAAGGAAATGGAAAACGAGACAGACAGTTTGGTTTTGCTGCCCCGACGGCTTTTCACCGGGGTTGTGCAAGCAGTATCCTGGAGATTATTCCCCAATCCCTAGAGACCCCAGGGCAGTCCTGCAGGGCTGGCAGGCCGAGGGGGCTGCAATTCAGGGTCGCGGAGTTGGCAAAACTTGTCCAGGGGCAGGCTGGCAGTGAATGATGGGTCGGTAGGTTAGTGCTCACTGTGCAGCACCCTCACCCTCAGGGTCAGGAGGTTGTGGGTTCAAGTCCCACTCCACAGACTTGAGCATATAATCTAAACCGACACTTCAGAGGGAGCGCCGCACTGTCGGAGGGGCAGTACTGAGGGAGTGCCACATTGTCGGAGGGGCAGTACTGAGGGAGTGCCACATTGTCGGAGGGGCAGTACTGAGGGAGTGCCGCATTGCCGGAGGGGCAGTACTGAGGGAGTGCTACACTGTCGGAGGGGCAGTACTGAGGGAGCGCCGCATTGTCGGAGGGGCAGTACTGAGGGAGTGCCGCATTGCCGGAGGGGCAGTACTGAGGGAGTGCTGCACTGTCGGAGGGGCCGTCTTTCGGATGAGACCAAGGCCCTGACTACTCTCTCAGGTGGATGTAAAAGATCCCACGACACTATTTCGAAGAAGAGCAGGGGAGTTATCCCCTGTGTCCTGGGGTCAATATTTATCCCTCCAACAACATAACAAAAAACAGATTATCTGGTCATTATCACATTGCTGTTTGTGGGAGCTTGCTGTGCACAAATTGGCTGCTGCGTTCCCCACATTACAACAGTGACTACATTCCAAAAAGTACTTCATTGGCTGGAAAGCGCTGAGATGTCCGGTGGTCATGAAAGGCGCTATATAAATGCAAGTCTTTCTTTCAAACAGGAGAAGTAGTGTTTGAATGTGCACACAGTGTGTTTGTGTTCAGGGTGTGACCTTCACACCCAAACACCACCACGTCAGCCTCGGTTACAGCACATTCACAATTCAAAGCCTCATCATTACAGACAGTCCTTTGGGCAATGGAGCCACAAATCTCTTCGGCAACAACCAACGAGGAGCTAAGAACAGGTTTTTAGTAACAGCTTTTTAAAAGGAAGTCACGCAGGACTGTGGCTTTATGAGCAGGTCATCATCATCATCAGAGGCAGCCCCTCGGAATCGAGGAAGACTTGCTTCCACTCAAAGTGAGTTCTCAGGTGGCTGAACAGTCCAATACGGGAATTACAGTCCCTGTCACAGGTGGGACAGACAGTCGTTGAGGGAAGGGGTGGGTGGGACTGGTTTGCTGCACGCTCCTTCTGCTGCCTGCGCTTGATTTCTGCATGCTCTCGGCGATGAAACTCGAGGAGCTCAGCGCCCTCCCGGATGTACTTCCTCCACTTAGGGCGGTCTTTGGCCAGGGACTCCCAGGTGTCGGTGGGGATGTTGCACTTTATCAAGGAGGCTTTGAGGGTGTCCTTGAAACGTTTCCGAGTAGAGCGCTTACTTTAGGAGTCTTGTGTCGGGCATGCGAACAATGTGGCCTGCCCAGTGGAGCTGGTCAAGTGTGGTCAGTGCTTTGATGCTGGGGATGTTGGCCTGGTCGAGGACACTAACGTTGGTGCATCTGTCCTCCCAGGGGATTTGCAGGATCTTGTGGAGGCAGCACTGGTGGTATTTCTCCAGCACTGGTGGTATTTCTCCAGCACTTCGAGGTGTCGACTGCATATGGTCCACGTCTCTGAGCCAATAAGGAGGGTGGGTATCACTACTGCCCTGTAGACCATGAGCTTGGTGCCAGATTTAAGGTCCTGGTCTTCAAACACTCTCTTTCTCAGGTGACGAAGGCTGCACTGGGACACTGAAGGCAGTGTTGGACCTAGTCACCGACGTCTGCCCATGCTGACAGTAGGCTCCCGAGGTATGGAAAATGGTCCACGTTGTCCAAGGCCGTGCCGTGGATCTTGATGACTGGGGGCCAGTGCTGTGTGGTGGGGTCAGGTTGGTGGAGGACCTTTGTCTTACGGATGTTTAGTGTAAGGCCCATGCTTTTGTACGCCTCGGTGAAGATGTTGACCATGACTTGGAGTTCAGTCTCTGAATGTGCGCAGACACAAACGTCGTCCGTGTACTGTAGCTCGATGACAGAGGTTGGGACGATCTTGGATCTAGCATGGAGACGACGAAGGTTGGACAGGTTCCCACTGGTTCTATAGTTTAGTTCCACTCCAGCGGGGAGCTTGTTGAGTGTGAGATGGAGCACTGCAGTGAGAAAGATCGAGAAGAGGGTTGGGACGATGATGCAGCCCTGCTTGACCCCGGTCCGGACGTGGATTGGGTCTGTGGTGGATCAATTGGTCAGGATCACGGCCTGCGTATCATCGTGGAGCAGGCAGAGAGGTCATAAGAAGGGGTCGGCACACTGTCGACTGTACCAATGAGGCAGGAGGGAGGGGTTAATGCACTGTCGACTATACCAATACAGCAGGAGGGAGTGGTTAATGCACTGTAGACTATACCAATACAGCAAGAGGGAGGGGTTAATGCACTGTAGACTATACCAACACAGCAAGAGGGAGGGGTTAATGCACTGTAGACTATACCAATACAGCAGGAGGGAGGGGTTAATGCACTGTACATCTTTGGATACCATCTTATATAAAATAGCTAAATTATTTTGGCAATATCACAATGCAAACAATATCTAACAAACGGGTTCAACAGGTTCATTGGCAACTATCTTACAGGATATTTACAGTAATTTTACAATATATACAAATAAATACCATCTCAAAAAGTAAAGACAATGTCTAAAGGGGCGTCTTGATGTGGGGACAGACATTTGCTGGCCGGTGCTGATTCTAAGTGTATCGATTTGGTCCAGTGGAACGTCGGCAGTAATTCCGCTCAGTGGTTGTGACCGTGGGGACTGCAATAGAGAGAGATACAAGGTCAGCGACACAGAGATGGACATCAGTCAGCGACACAGCCCTGCTCAGTAACAGGTGCACCGGTTCTGCTGGTGTGCACCTGAAAGCCAGGCCGGCAGCTGTGCCTGAACCTCAATATCCGTCAGCTGGGGAGGCAAATGGCAGCCTCCTCACCCACCCCTCACTGTGGCCCTGACTTTCACTCTGGGCGGACTCCCTGCTCAGGCCCGAGTTAAAATTACAGTCGGGTCTCAATGACGTCACGGGGCCACGCCATTGCTCGTGTAAAGAAGGACCCCATTGGCTCCGGGCATCTGTCCTTGCTGCCTGCTCGGGAGCACAGCTTCAAATTGCAGCTGTTGCGATCGTGGCGGCCTTTGGAGCCCGGGAGATTTGAACTGCCCAGCCGCCAGGTTTATGCTGGGCAAAGAGGGTTAAATTCACCCCGTGTCTCTGTCCCACTCCACCTGGTTAGAACTTCGAGTGTTAATGGATAGGCGAGATCCTACAACGATCTAAGAGACGGGAACTGGACAAGGTGCCTGAGCAGAGGCTGGCTGGAGCCCCTCACTGCTGCTATAGAATTTCTTCAAATTCCAAAAGCGTGTGATTGATTATACCAGGCGAGGCGGCTGTTACATTTTAAAGCACCCCCGCCTCCCCCCCCTATCCCCCACACCAAGTGCTGCCTGAAAATGGTGGCCTTCAATGCAACAGTGCTCTGACACTGCACCCTGCTGAGGCATCTATGATGGCAGGTACGTCAGAGGAGGCATTCCTGTCACCAGCCAATCAGCTGCCATCACCTCTGGAGGGAAATTCCCAAAGCGACGGGAGAGGGAGGAGGAAATCCGTTCCTCCTTATGCTTCCCGCTGGTGAAATGCTATCCTATGGGCCGAGTCTTTGATCCCAAGTTCATCAAATGGCAGGTTCTTTGAAGGGCAAGGGGAATTTGAAATGCTGATACACTTTAACCGAGCGGGTTTTCCAATTGCTGTCAGACAATTAAACTGCTCCAATGCACAGTTCACACCTTGTCAAGGGTCATGGGGAGCGGACGGGGAAGTGGAGTTGGGGCCAAGATCGGATCAGCCATGATCTTATTGAATGGCGGAGCAGGCTCGAGGAGCCAAATGGCTGACTCCTGCTCCTAAGAATCAAAGAGCTTGTAGCAGGGTCCAAACCCCAGTTCCACGCTCTGCGGACACTTTATATAACCGATGCGATAGGGCAGGGAACGACGGCCACTGCTCAGTTACTGCCTCTGCTCGGCTGTGGGATTTTGGAGATGGAGGAAGGACAGTCAGCATGGATTTGTTCAGAGAAGGTCCTGTCTGACTAACTTGATTGAATTTTTCGAGGAGGCAACCAGGAGGGTAGATGAGTGTAATATGTTTGATGTAGTGTATATGGATTTTAGCAAAGCTTTTGATAAGGTTCCATATGGCAGACTGGTCACGAAGGTAAAAGCCCATGGGATCCAGGGCAAAGTGGCAAGTTGGATCCAAAATTGGCTCAGAGGCAGGAAGCAAAGGGTAATGGTTGATGGTTGTCTTTGTGACTGGAAGGATGTTTCCAGTGGGGTTCCGCAGGGCTCAGTGCTGGGTCCCTTGCTTTTTGTGGTATACATCAATGACTTGGACTTGAATGTTGGGAGTATGATTAAGAAGTTTACAGATAACACTAAAATTGGCCGTGTGATTGATAATGAAGAAGAAAGCAGCGGACTGTAGGAAGATATCAATGTACTGGTCAGGTGGGCAGAACAGTGGAAAATGGAATTCAATCCAAAGAAGTGTGAGGTAATGCATTTGGGGAGGGCTAACAAGGCAAGGGAATACACATTAAATGGTAGGACACTGAAGTAGAGGAACAGAAGGACCTTGGAGTGCAGGTCCACAGATCCCTGAAGGTAACAGGCCAGGTGGATAAGGTGGTTAAGAAGGCATACGGGATACTTGCCTTTAATAGCCGAGGCATAGAATACAAGAGCAGGGGGGTTATGCTTGAACTGTATAAAACACTGGTTAGGCCACAGCTGGAGTACTGCGTGCAGTTCTGGTCAAATATTACAGGAAAGATGTGATTGCACTAGAGAGGGTAGAGAGGAGATTTACGAGGATGTTGCCTGGACTGGAGAATTTTACCTATGAGGACAGATTGAATAGGCTGTGTTTGTTTTCCTTGGAACAGAGGAGGCTGAGGGGGAACATTATTGAGGTGTATAAAATTATGAGGGGCCTGGATAGAGTGGATAGGAAGGACCTATTTCCCTTGGCAGAGGGGTCAACAACCAGGGGGCATAGATTTAAAGTAATTGAGGGAGGTTTAGAGGAGATACGAGGGGAAATGTTTTCACCCAGAGGGCGGTGGGGGTCTGGAACACACGGCCTGAAAGGGAGGTAGAGGCAGAAACCCTCACCACATTTAAAAAATACTTGGATGTGCACTTAAAGTGCCGTAACCCACAGGGCTACGGACCGAGAGCTGGAAAGTGGGATTAGGCTGGGTAGCTCTTGGTCGGCCGGCACGGATACGATGGGCCGAAATGGCCTCCCTCTGTGCTGTAAATCTCTCTGACTCTGTGAGAAGGTAGGGAGAGTTAGTGGCAGCTCGTCCTTACCTCACACTGGATGTTAGCTCCAGGCTGGCCGGACATTTGACAAAGGTGGCTTCCTGCGAGGGGGCGATTGCAGCCGAGGCTTCCTTCAAACAGAACACCATCCTAGAGCGGCAGAGACACATCAGCAGGCCACTCATCGCCAAAACCCATTTCAACATAACTCAAACGCAAAAGATAACTCTAAAGGCTTTCTTTAATATTTCATTGTCTAATAATCTTTCACATCCGAGAGTTTGGTCTTAATCATCTTCCTCTCATATTTTTATTCGTGAATTCTCCGTTATAGCGCCTCACAAACAAGGGTCACCAGGGGACCTTTAAATCCTTAGTGTGGTACAGGGTGGCGCTGACTCTGGTCCATGGAAAGCATGCAGCCACCCTGGTACAGGGAGTATCCCCAATTGTAACTTGTCCCATGTCCACATGTCTGTCAAACCAACTGCAGTAACCAATGTCCCAATAACGCGGACTCCCGCGCCCAACCTGTGTCTTGGAAGCTGTTACAGCTTCAGCTCTGATCCACAACTGTGCCCAAATAAAAAGTTATTTAAGAACACTGCTGTATCAGTGCCAGCTGTGGCTCAGTGGACAGCACTCTCGCCTCTGAGGCAGAAGGTTGTGGTTTGGAGTCCCACTCCAGGGACTCGAGCACATAAACCTAGGCTGACACTCCAGAGCAGTACTGAGGGAGTGCCGCACTGTCGGAGGGGCAGTACCGAGGGAGCCCCATACTGTCGGAGGGGCAGTACTGAGGGAGTGCCGCACTGTCGGAGGGGCAGTACCGAGGGAGCCCCGTACTGTCGGAGGGGCAGTACCGAGGGAGCATCGTACTGTCGGAGGGGCAGTACTGAGGGAGTGCCGCACTGTCGGAGGGGCAGTACTGAGGGAGCCCCGTACTGTCGGAGGGGCAGTACTGAGGGAGTGCCGCACTGTCGGAGGGGCAGTACCGAGGGAGCCCCGTACTGTCGGAGGGGCAGTACTGAGGGAGTGCCGCACTGTCGGAGGGGCAGTACCGAGGGAGCCCCGTACTGTCGGAGGGGCAGTACTAAGGGAGTGCCACATTGTCGGAGGGGCAGTACTGAGGGAGTGCTGCGCTGTCGGAGAGGCAGTACTGAGGGAGTGCCGCACTGTCGGAGGGACAGTACTGAGGGAGCGCTGCATTGTCGGAGAGGCAGTACTGAGGGAGCGCTGCACTGTCGGAGGGTCAGTACTGAGGGAGTGCTGCACATCGGAGGGGCCATCTTTCAGATGAGACGTTAAACTGAGGCCCTGTCTGCCCTCTCAGGTGGATGTAAAAGATTCCATGGCACTATTTCAAAGAAGAGCAGGGGAGTTATCCCTGGTGTCCTGGCCAATATTTATCCCTCAATGAACATAACAAAAACAGATTATCTGCTCATTATCACGTTGCTGAATGTGGAAGCTTGCTGTGCGCAAGTTGCCAACAGTGACTACACTCCAAAAGTACTTCATTGGCTGTAAAGCGCTTTGAGATGTCCGGTGGCCATGAAAGGCGCTATATAAATGTAAGTCTTCCTTTGTTTCGGCTGTGTTCAGTACAATCGTTGCATTGTGAGCAAGGGGAGACACGGTGCACTGTGACACGGTTTTACACACAGGTCCTGACACGAGAGGTCCCCTCCCTGGCCAGCAGTGCTGATGGGACGGGTTCAGAGGGTCAGCGCCGGTAGAACACTGTGTCTCAGAGACTGCCCGAGAGGCTCCACGGCGAGAGGTGGAACTGGTTTATTGAGAAACTCCACCGTTCCATCCCAATGATGATGCAAATGAAACTACACAGCAGGAATAATTCAGAGATTTTTCCAGTCTATCCTGTTAATGATGCATTTAAAAGGAAGCTGGATAAACACATGCGGGAGAAGGGATAGAAGGATATACTGACAGAGGGAGATGAAGAGGGGTGGGAGGAGGTTGGTGTGGAGCGGTTCGGCCGAATGGCCTGTTCCTGTGCAGTAAACACTGTGTCATTCTATTTATATCACACGAGACAACGTCAAACAGTAGCCATCGTATTTCCCAGAACACCAGTGTGAGGGGAAGACCATCAATGATCTACACCACGTCCTTACAATCGACCATTTATATCTTGAGAGGAAGGACAACTGCTCTCTGTATCTCTAACTGGGGCAGGTCGGGGGGCCTCCTTGTAGGACTGCTCCTGGGCACGGCCAAGGGGGCCATCAGCCGGTCCAGGCAGCGGACGGTCGAGGGGGTCGTTCAGCCCGACTGCCTGCCTCTCTTCCACGGTTACATCCGAGCCAGGGTGTCCCTGGAGATGGAGCACGTGGTGTCCACCGGTACGCTCGCGGCCTTCCGCGTGAGGTGGGCGCTGGAGGGACTGGAGTTCATCATCACCCCTGGCAACCAAATTTTAATTTGAACCACTTAATGTCTAAAGTTTAATTTGTTTATTTGTCGGTTTAGTGCCCCTCGAATAAGGGGGCGCTTGTATAATGTTCCACTAAAGGTAGCTGTATCTCTAACCGAGCTGGTGTCCCCTCGCACCTGTAGCAAAGCACGTCAAATCAGCTTAGAGAATACTTCTGTTCAGTCACTCCCTCCTTACTTTTTTTGTGTTTCTCCAGACTTGACTCGGATCCTGCGAACGTGGATATCAGATTGGGAAAGGAGAGAGGTGGTCCAGAGCGACAGGTTGGACCAGGACACGGAACTCTTCATGCTTTTCCAGAGTGAATTCCAGGTTAAGGACGACGTCCACTTAAACTTAATCAGCACCAGATCTCCAATGTCCATCTCCGTCACTACCAGGAATGAGTGGGTCTTGTTGGGTGCAAACCTCTCCATGCTGAATAAAGGAATGAGACAGCTCGTGTGAGCATTGCTAGCTTTACCAAAGGGAAGACGAGTTAGCGGTGGGTCAACTGTGGGTTGCAATGATCGGACACTGGACGGGGCGGTTGATGTAAACTCTCGCCACATTGGGTATTTGGCAGTTGTAGTACGACGGGTGGTACCGTACTTAGCGACCCACACAGGACGTAGATTGCAGGGGCAGTGCAGCTGTAGCCTGCCAACCCCCCCGGTGATTCCCTCAGCGTACGTGTGTTGCTAGGGGAGAAAAGGCCTCTCCCCAGGGTGGATAAAGGAAGTTCTCACCAGCATCACTCTCGTGTGCTGAAGTCAGATTGGCACTGCCAGTCCATTGGTTCGCTCAAGATCAGTCACAATCATTCCTGTTGGGTCCAGCAGACCAACAGAGTGAGGTTCGAGTGAGCTGGTGTAGGGGATAGCGGTGAAAATGATCCCCAGATGTGTGTAGTGATACCCGCCCTCCTGTATGGCTCAGAGACATGGACCATGTACAGTAGACACCTCAAGTCGCTGGAGAAATACCACCAACGATGTCTCCGCAAGATCTTGCAAATCCCCTGGGAGGACAGACGCACCAACGTTAGCGTCCTCGCTGTCTCACAATGTGACAGGGTCTGTGGCTCTCGTACTGGACTGTTCAGCCACCTAAGGACTCATTTTAAGAGTGGAAGCAAGTCTTCCTCGATTCCGAGAGACTGCCCTAGGATGACGACGATGCGTGTGATTGACATCAACACAAAGAAAACACAAACTGTAAAATAGAAAAGGAAATCAAAGACTCGAAACAGGGGAATGGAAAAAAATTAACATTCAAGACGGCAAACCAGACGGTGCCAAAGTAAAGAGCGTTGGATTACTGACTGTAGGCCATTGATTGAGATCAGACAGCAGACAACTCAGTGTGGCGCTGAGCTTAAAGCAGCAATAAACATCTATAGATTTTGATCTAGATGGTAATGACTCTGAAGCCTCAACTATCTTTTGGATGAGACGTTAAACCGAGGTCTGCCTGCTCAAGTGGATGTAAAAGATCCCACGGCACTGTCCAAAGAGGAGCAGGGGAGTTCTCCCCGTTGTCCTGGCCAATATTTATCCCTTAACCAACACCACCAAAGCAGATGATCTGGTCATTACCACATTGGTAATGGTGGGAGCTTGCTGTGCACAAACTGGCTGCCGCGTTTCCCACATTACAACAGTGACTACACTTTGGGATATCCTGAGGTCGTGAAAGGCGCTATATAAATGCAAGCCTTTTCTTTTACGTCATTGCCGTGCAGTTTTAGAACCCTTTGATTTTGAGAAGTCCGAATTCAACATGGACACATATTATCGGCCATCTCAGTTGCACCTTTTACACCTTCATGAGCTCATACTTGAAAACGGAACTCTCATGTTCAGTCAGTAACACAAGGACATTGCTGGTAATTACTGCCTTTCAAATCTCCAGGCCTTGCAACTAATTGGCCCGGCCATTGGGTGTAGTCATGTGATGGTGATGTTACTGGACGAGTAATGCAGAGGCCTGGACTAGTAATTCAGTGGAACGTGAGTTTAAATCCACCATGGCAGTTTGAGATATTTGAAAAATCTGGAAATAAAAACTGATATTAGTAAAAGTGGCCAAGGGGGACTCTGAACTCCCAAAAATGGGTGGGTTGCAGTTGGGTTGGAGGGTAAAATTCAAAAAATCTGAAACAGGAACCCAACCCGCCCACTTCCGCATTTAACTGCGCGGGACGAAGGGCGGGACAAGGGGCGGGCGACCAATCCGCTTGCAGGAGGCGGGTTGGTCAGTCAATATTATAATGAGGCCGCCTGCCTTCATTCTAACAGTCATTCTATTTTGAACTCGTGTCGACCGGGTTTCCCAGGCTTCCGGAAATCCAGCAGCTGAAAGGAGGAGCGAGGGGCTGAATCCATGAGTTGAGTGCCTTTACAGCACTGCTTGTGGGCCAGGAGGAGCGGGAGTGCTTGCCCCGGCCCAACATGATACCCACTGAAATCACCATATCCTCCCCCCCCACCCACTGGCAATCTGTCTGCTCGCCGCGCCCCACCACTGAGATCGGACACCCCCCGGCAATCTGTCTGCTCCCCCCCCCGCCACCCCAGTTGACCAGCTGGGCTCGTGTCTTGTCCTGCCCAACAGGGCCTCTAACCTGCCGATCAGGCCCCGACCTGCGTGAGAACACAGCGGCAGGTCGGGGCAATAAAAGGAGCAGAGGGTCGGCGGCCCAGGATCAGCGCGAGCTGGTGCAGGAGGGCGAATGCAGCAAAGAGTGACATCAAGGTCCAGGTCGGTGATTGGAGCGTGGGCAGGTACAGCAGGAGCGGCGAGAGACTGTGGAGGGATGTGATCGGGGCCCAGGGGCCTCGGGGCAGCACGGGCCAACCCACACTGCAATATGTGTGCGCACTGGGTCAGTGCAACAGAGCTGGTCTCCAGTCATCCTGGTTAATCCTTGCCACTGGACCAAAACCTAACTCTGTCAAACATAGAGACATAGAAACACAGAAAATAGGTGCAGGAGTAGGCCATTCGGCCCTTCGAGCCTGCACCACCATTCAATAAGATCATGGCTGATCATTCAACCTCAGTATCCCTTTCCTGCTTTCTCTCCATACCCCTTGATCCCTTTGGCCGTAAGGGCCATATCTAACTCCCTTTTGAATATATCTAATGAACTGGCCTCAACATCTTTCTGTGGTAGAGAATTCCACAGGTTAACAACTCAGTGAAGAAGTTTCTCCTCATCTCGGTCCTAAATGGCTTACCCCTTATTCTTAGACTGTGACCCCAGGTTCTGGAACTCCCCAGCAACGGGAACATTCTTCCTGCCTCTAACCTGTCCAATCCCATCAGAATTTTACATGTTTCTATGAGATCCCATCTCATTCTTCTAAACTCCAGTGGATACAAGCACAGTTGATCCAGTGTCTCCTCATATGACAGCCCAGCCATCCCGGGAATCAGTCTGGTGAACCTTCGCTGCACTCCCTCAATAGCAAGAATGTCCTTCCTCAGATTAGGAGACCAAAACTGAACACAATATTCCAGGTGAGGCCTCACTAAGGCCCTGTACAACTGCAGTAAGATCTCCCTGCTCCTATATTCAAATCCCCTAGCTATGAAGGCCAACATGCCATTTGCCTTCTTCACCGCCTACTGTACCTGCATGCCAAACTTCAATGACTGATGAACCATGACACCCAGGTCTTGTTGCACCTCCCCTTTTCCTAATCTGTCACCATTCGGATAATATTCTGTCCTCCTGTTTTTACCACCAAAGTGGATAACCTCACATTTATCCACTTTATACTGCATCTGCCATGCATTTGCCCACTCATCTAACCTGTCCAAGTCACCCTGCAGCCTCTTAGCATCCTCCTCACAGCTCACACCGCCACCCAGCTTAGTGTCATCTGCAAACTTGGAGACATTACACTCAATTCCTTCATCTAAATCATTAATGTATAATGTAAATAGCTGGGGTCCCAGCACTGAACCCTGCGGTACTCCACTAGTCACTGCTTGCCGTTTATTCCGACTCTCTGCTTCCTGTCTGCCAACCAGTTCTCTAGCCACGTCAGTACATTACCCCCAATACCATGTGCTTTAATTTTGCACACTAATCTCTTGTGGGACCTTGTCAAAGGCCTTTTGAAAGTCCAAATACACCACATCCACTGGTTCTCCCTTGTCCACTCTACTAGTTGCATCCTCAAAAAATCCAGAAAATTAGTCAAGCAGGATTTCCCTTTCATAAATCCATGTTGACTTGGACCGATCCTGTCACTGCTTTCCAAATGCGTTGCTATTACATCTTTAATAATTGATTTCAACATTTTCCCCACCACCGATGTCAGGCTAACTGGTCTATAATTCCCTGTTTTCTCTCTCCCTCCTTTTTAAAAAAGTGTCAAGCCCGTGTGGTGGCTGGTGTGCAACGGCCACCACACGGTACAAAAATCCACGCACAGGCATCTTCCACCCTTCAGGATCCACAATATTAGGTCCTTTATTGAAACACCTGTGAACTCATCCTTTTTTGGCGTGAAAGCAAGCCATCCTCGATACGAGGGATCGCGGATGAATAATGAATGTGGACGGGAAACCCACAGCAACAAATGTAAAAACTGCAGGGCATTCGGGAAAGTCGGACTTCCGGGTCTCCCCACCTCAAAACAACCCCCCGCCCCCCGGCCCCCACCGAAACCACCTCTGAGCTACAAATCTGTCAGATTGTTGGAAGGAGTATGGCAGCACAATGGTTATGTTACTGGATCAGTAATCCAGAGTCCTGGACTAATGATCCGGAGATATGTGTTCCAATCCCCCATGGCAGCTGGGGAATTTAAATTCAGTTAATTAAATAAATCTGGAATTTAAACACAAGCGAATGGATTGACTGAAAAACCCATCTGGTTCACTGACGTCCTTTAGAAACCTGCTGCCCTTACCCGGTCTGGCCTATAGGTGACTCCACACTCCATACCCACAGCTACGTGGTTTACTCCTAACTCTCTGAAATGGCCCAGCGAGACACTCAGTTGTAACAAACCGCGACGACAAAGTCAGCGCTGTGGGAGCACCTTCACCACACGGATTACCGCGGCTCACCATCACCTTCTCCGGGGCAATTCTGGATGGCCAATAGATGCCGGCCTTGCCAGCGACGCCCACATTCCATGAATCAATAAATAATAAATACAAAAACAACTGGTTCACTAATGTCCTGCCGTCCTTAGCCGATCTGACCTATACGTGACCAGTCCCACACAATGGCCTAGAAAGCCCCTCAGTTTAGGAATGGGCAATAACTACCAGCCTTACCAATGATGCCCTTGTATTACTTGGAAAAGAAGAATGTAAATGGGATAGAGGAATAAAGGGATCTCGGAGTACAAATACATAAATCACTAAAAGTAGCAACGCAGGTTAATAAGGTCATAACAAAAGCAAACAACACTCAGGTTCATTTCCAGAGGGATAGAATTGGAAAGTAGGGAAGTTATGCTAAACCTGTATCGAACCTTGGTTAGACCACAATGTTACAGTTCTGGTCGCCATATTATAAAAAGGATATAGAGGCACTCGAGAGGGTGCAGAGAAGATTTACAAGGATGATACCAGAAATGCGAAGGTATATATATATCGGGGAAGGATGAACAGGCTGGGTCTCTTTTCTCTTGAAAAAAGAAGGCTGAGGGGTGACCTAACAGAGGTCTTTAAAATGATGAAAGGTTTTGATAGTGGATACAGAGAGAATGTTTCCACTTGTGGGGAAGAGCATAACTAGAGGCCATCAATATAAGATAGTCACCAAGAAATTCAGGAGAAACTTCTTTACCCAGAGAGTGGTGAGAATGTGGAACTCGCTGCCACAGGGAGCGGTTGAAGTGAATAGTATCGATGCATTTAAGGGGAGGCTAGACAAGTGTACGAGGGAGAAGGGAATAGAGGGTTATGGTGATAGGTTTAGATGAGGAAAGACGGGAGGAGGCTCGAGTGGAGCATAAACATGGACTGATTGGACCGAATGGCCTGTTCCTGTACCGTATATCCCGTGTAATCCTGTGCCCACATGCTGAGAATGAATATAAATAAATAGTAATTTTAGATTTAGAGCGGGGATTGAGTTTGGCAGGCTGGCAGTTAACGCAGTGGGTTACCACACTGCCGATTTAACCACTGGGGCCGGACTCTCACCCAGCCAGACCTCGGGAAGAACAATCCAAAGCTTTCCTCTCTCTGACAGTTCCAAGGGTTCGGCTTCAAACAGCCTCAGCTTATTTCTAATTAAACCCGTCAGTCACAGAGAAACCACAGTGTGTGGGAAACAGAAATGCCAGATCGGTGCTGGGATCCAGGATATTGTGGAGACAAGTTGTGCCCTGCTTCAGACTCGTGGCGGCCTGGACATTGTGGATACGGGGCAAAAGAAAGGGCTTCCATTTCCAGCGCTGACCTCGCCCAAGTTGACAAACACAAAATTCATCCTGAAGAGAAAGCGAGGAACAGGAGTTGGACATTCAGTCCCTCGAGCCTGTTCTGCCACTACCTCGTGGCTGATGTGCACCCCCACTCCATTCACCCGCCCGTGACCCTGGTAACTCCTGCTATGGTGTCTCACTCAATTGGAACGTGAGCCGCACATCGGACTGATTCTGCAACCGCTCATTAGGTCCATTGAGGATTTGCTCAGTTACCTCTCGTACATCTCCTCGGGGAGAGACTGGGTCCAGCTGGCTGACCCTGTCGGTAGCCAAATCAAGGCCGGATCAAACGTGCTGCTGTAACGCGGAGTTATTTTGACACACAGTTTGTCGTTGGGTGGTGTTTACTCACATCTCAATGTGAAGATTCTCAACGTCATCCTTAGTCCCACGAAGAGAAATGGAGAGCGTGGGGTCGATGTCAAAGCGGGTGATTTTGCTGGAGAAGTGAATCTTCAGCTGGTAGTGATAAACTGGGAAGGAAAGAAAAAGAGTCTGGTTAGTGGTGGGCCAGTGCAAATCAGCTTGTGCTGAGCATAGCAGACAGCAGTGCTGTGGTCTCTAGGGCCTCTCCGGTCAGGGCAGGCACCTTCTCTTTGCTTCTCTCTCCGGTGGGCCCATAGGCAATGCTGCTGAGGTACCTCCCCCTCGGGGAACAGCATGAAGCAGTGGAAAGATTTGGAGGCTGACTCGCATACTGACAGGCTCCTCCCATGGCCGTAACCATCACTGTACCGGGCGCTGGGTGGGTTGTGGGGGCGGGGTAGTCCTGTACGGTGCGAGGGTTGAATGGGCTTCCATTCAATGAGCGTTCACCCATACCCACCTTCTGACTCGGAGGTGGGGATTCTAGCACTGAGCTGAAGGCTGGCTCCACAACCAATGATGTCCTCAGTCAACTGCCAGGTGACACGTGGGAGTAACCAATGGAGACAGCCTGCCCACGGGCTCATGCCCGATCTCCATTAACTGCCTCTCCATCCAACATCAGAGTATCTTTTAAATGGTGAGAGATTGGAAAATGTTGGTGTTCAGAGGGACCTGGGTGTCCTTGTACACCAATCACTGAAAGTTAACATGCAGGTACAGCAAGCAATTGAGAAAGCAAATGGAATGTTGGCCTTTATTACAAAAGGATTTGAGTACAAGAGTAAAGACGTCTTACTGCAATTATATAGGGCCCTGGTGAGACCACACCTGGAGTATTGTGTACAGTTTTGGTCTCCTTACCTAAGGAAGGATATACTTGCCATAGAGGGAGTGCAACAAAGGTTCACCAGACTGATTCCTGGGATGAGGGGATTGTTCTATGAGGGGAGATAAGAACATAACATAAGAAATAGGAGCAGGAGTAGGCCATACGGCACCTCGAGCCTATTCCGCCATTCAATAAGATCATGGCTGATCTGATCATGGACTCAGGTCCACTTCCCTGCCCACTCTCCATAACCACTTATTCCCTTATCATTTAAGAAACTGTCTATTTCTGTCTTAAATTTATTCAATGTACCAGCTTCCACAGCTCTCTGAGGCAGCGAGTTCCAAAAATCCACAACCCTCAGAGAAGAAATTTCTCCTCGTCTCAGTTTTAAATGGGTATCCCCTTATTCTAAGGTTATGCCCCCTAGTTCTAGTTTCTCCTATCAGTGAAAACATCCTCTCTGCATCCACCTTGTCACGCCCCCTCATAATCTTATACGCTTCGATAAGATCACCTCTCATTCTTCTGAATTCCAATGAGTAGAGGCCCAACCTACTCAACCTTTCCTCATAAGTCAACCCCCTCATCTCCGGAATCAATCACGTGAACCTTCTCTGAACTGCCTCCAAAGCAAGTATATCTTTTCTTAAATATGGAAACTAAAACTGCACGCAGTATTCCAGGTGTGGCCTCACCAATACCCTGTATAACTGTAGCAAGACTTCCCTGCTTTTATACTCCATCCCCTTTGCAACAAAGCCCAAGATTCCATTTGCCTTCCTGATCACTTACTGTACCTGCATACCAACCTTTTGTGTTTCATGCACAAGTAACCCCCAGGTCCCGCTGTACTGCAGCACTTTGCAATCTTTCTCCATTTATATGGTGGCCCTGAAATTCCTACGGACCCGGGAAGGCATCGGAAATCCCGGTTCCCAGCGCGCAATGCGCATGTGTTGGAAACCGGTATTTCCGATCCGTCAAGTTTCTGGCTCGACTGATCGTAGCCAGATCGGGAGCGAGGACACGTGTAAGTGGAAATTTCCGATATTTACGCTTACAAATGTCCTCAAAAATCTTGCGCCTGAAAAAGCAGGTGCATAGCCTATTGTTACAGGTGCAAGTGTTTTAGGACACACAAAAACATATAAAAATAAAATGAAAACATATATTAGCACAACGGTAAGTTTATTTTAAAAAACTTTTTTTTTAAAAATCGGGAAATTATTTTTTTGTAAGATATTAATATCTTTAATTTAAATAAATGTAGTGTAATTATTTTCTTTTTTTTTTAATTACTGTTTTGGGTGTTTTGGGTCTATCACAATCATAGTAATAGGAGTTTAGGACCCTGCGGAACTCCTATTACTATGATACCTTACCTGATTGGCTGCCCAGAACCATGTGAGGCCAGCTCCAGCACTGCGCACATCCCCACGTGCACGCGCTGCGACTGCCAGTCGAAGGAGGCCACAGGCTCAGAAGTGCGGACGTGGGCAGCAACTTAAGGTAAGTGCGGATATTTTCTCTAAAATGCCCGCGGGAAGGCCAAACCGGAATTTCAAGGCCAATAACTTGCTCTTTGATTTTTTTTCTGCCAAAGTGCATGACCTCACACTTTCCAACATCATACTCCATCTGCCAAATTTTTGCCCACTCACTTAGCCTGTCTATGTCCTTTTGCAGATTTTTTGTGTCCTCCTCATACACTGCTTTTCCTCCCATCTTTGTAGCGTTGGCAAGCTTGGCTACGTTACACTCAGTCCCTTCCTCCAAGTCATTAATTTAGATTGTAAATAGTTGGGGTCCCAGCACTGATCCCTGCGGCACCCCACTGGTTACTGATTGCCAACCATTTATCCCTACTCTCTGTTTTCTGTTCTATCCATGTTAATATATTACCCCGAACCCCGTGAACTTTTATCTTGTGCAGTAACCTTTTATGTGGCACCTTGTCAAATGCCTTCTGGAAGTCCAAATACACCACGTCCACTGGTTCCCCTTTATCCACCCTGTTCGTTACATCCTCAAAGAATTCTAGCAAATTTTCCAAACATGACTTCCCCTTCATAAATCCATGCTGACTCCGCCTGACCGAATTTTGCTTTTCCAAATGTCCTGCTACTGCTTCTTTAATAATGGACTCCAACATCGGAGTAGATTCAACATCAGATTGAGTAGACTAGGCCTATATTCTCTAGAGTTTGGAAGAATGAGAGGTGAACTCATTGAAACATATAAAATTCTTACAGGGCTTGACAGGGTAGATGCAGGGAGGGTGTTTCCCCCGGGCTGAGGAGTCTAGAACCAGGGGTCACAGGATAAGGGGTCGGCCATTTAGGACTGAGATGAGGAGAAACTTCTTCACTCAGAGGGTGGTGAATCTTTGGAATTCTCTCTCCCAGAAGGCTGTGGAGACTCAGTTGTTGGGTATATTCAAGACAGAGATCGCTAGATTTTTGGATATTAAGGGAAGCAAGGGATATGGGGATCGGGTGGGAAAGTGGAGTTGAGGTTGAACATAAGAACATAAGAATTAGGAACAGGAGTAGGCCATCTAGCCCCTCGAGCCTGCTCCAGCATTCAACAAGATCATGGCTGATCTGGCTGTGGACTCAGCTCCACTGGCATGTCACACCAAATCGATTTTACAGATACCAATGGTCCCTATGTATTCCTCAAGCTTTTTGCATGACCTACGGAAAACAGCAAATATAAATAAGCACAGATCAGGAGCCATCATAGCAATTTCCTTGAATTCCTCCATAGCAATGGGTAATCTGTTAATATCCTGTAGAACAATAGCTTCAAACAATGGAGCTGCAGCACATCAGAGGATGGCATAGTTCCCTACTCAAGGCCCCAGGACTTGATGCATAATTTCCAAGATGAAAGATATAGTGCCAGTTTCAGATTTACTATAAAATTATATATAAAAAAATATACAGCCATGATCTTATTGAATGGCGGAGCAGGCTCGAGGGGCTGAATGGCCAACTCCTGCTCCTTATTGTTATGTTCTTCCGTATGGGAACCCAGCAGAGCAGGGCGAGAGCTGAAACCGGCCTCATGCAGTCTGTGCCAAAGTAAAGCAGTGGTTTACACACCACAGTACAGTTTGTGGTTGTGTAAGCAACGCAGTCACACCCACTCTAGCACCTTGCCCAGTGACTGACCCACAGCACCGCAGCCCACACCCGCCCACCTCTCACCCCGTGAGGATTTACCGGGTCACGAGTTTGCTCGAACCTTCCAGGAATCCAATGCTGTAGATGTCAGAGAAAGGGTTAAAACAAAGCAGCGAGAGCTGGCACGGGACAAGCCAGTGGAATGTTACTCCTGCAAATCAGCACAGCTACATCCGTCTCACGCTGGCAGCTCCTACCCGGAGAAATTCATGTCCTGAAATATTTAACTGGCGTGGGATTTGCACCGTACTGGCACGCTCTCAGTGGGTGCTTTTAGTGAGTGAGGTCGGAACACAGTCACAACTCAATAAAGGATTTATTCAGAATCCCGTGTGTTTCTGCTTTGATGATTAAAACTCATTCTACTAAAATAACTCACTGCACGCCCGCTTTCCAACAAACTTCACAGCCCCCTGATCCCAGCTGAAGAATCACAGCGTGCTACAGCACAGGAAGCCATTCGGCCCATCGAGCCTGTGCCGCTCTTTGGCAGAGCTGTTCAATCAGTCCCACCTCCCCCCACACCCCGCTCTTTGCCCGTAGCCCAGCAAAATTCCCCTTTTCAAGTATATAGGCAATTCTCTTTTGAGTGTTGTAATGTTACTGAAGGGTCGGTAAGCAGAGGGCCCAGATTCACGATGATTGGATAAAGATCCAGAGGCAACAAGAAAAAACGTTTTTAGTCAACGAGTGGTGAGGATGTGGGACACACTGCCTGATCAGGCGGTGGATACACGTTCAAATCCCTTCGAAAGGGAACTGGATAATTGCAGGGATACGGGGAAAGAGCTGGGGAGGGGGGCGAACCGGATTGAGACTCGATGGGCTGAATGGCCTCCTTCTGTACTATACTATTCTAGGATTCTATTGAATCAGCTTCCACCACCAATCCAAGCAGAACATTCCAGATCACCACAACTCGCCGTGTAACAAACCCCTCCCTCCCCTCCCCCCCCCCCCACCGCGTTCTTTTACCGATCGCCTGAAATCCGTGCCCTCTGGTTACTGACCCACCCGCAAACAGTCTCCCTCTATCCAAACAACTCATCACTTTGAGCACCTCTATAAAATGTCCTTACCCCCCCGCACCCCCTGACCCCGCCCTTAACCTTCTCTACACTGAGGAGATCAGTGCCCTGAAGGTTGGTGAAGTTGGCACAGCGATTAAACTCACGATGCAAGTGACCGGGGCCGATTTGAGCCCCACCCGCCTGTCAGAAGCCCGGGTGTGCGGGGGATCCTTCTCCTGCCCGTTTCCCGCCTGCTTCCCACCGATCCCGATTTTAACCTGCTCCACCGAGCAGGCACCTGGAGCGCCCTCCGGATGCTGCCAGGGTCTTTCTGTAAATATGTGGATCGGGCCCCAACCCCAATTCTAACCCTGCCCTGAGCGGGGAGAGGAGCCGACACCAGAACAGGCACAACACGTCAGTCTCCTTTACGTTCCTTGTGGGGCCAGGAGGTGCCAGTGTGCTGCTCCCAACCAGGAAAGAAAGGGCTCAGCCCCAGCCTACCTCGGAAAGGCCTCAGTCCTGGCCTACCTCGGAAAGGCCATAGCCCCTGATCTACCTCGGAAAGGGCTCAGTCCCCGGCCTACCTCAGAAGGCCTCAGTCCCAGCCTACCTCGGAAAGGCCTCAGCCCCCGCCTACCCCAGAAAGGCCTCAGCTCCCGGCCTACCTCGGAAAGGCATCAGCCTCTAGCCTAACTCGGAAAGGCCTCAGCCTCCGGCCTACCTCGGAAAGGCCTCAGCCTCCGGCCTACCTCGGAAAGGCCTCAGCCCCCGGCCTACCTCGGAAAGGCCTCAGCCCCTAGCCTACTTCGGAAAGGCCTCAGCCCCCGGCCTACCTCGGAAAGGCATGTCGGCCCTGGTCTTCAGGTACATCTTGGTACTCCTCTTGCTGCGGACCTGATGGGCGTTGTAGCCCAACGTATTGCAGCGATTCTTGCGGCAGTTCAGACACATCCCTTTCTCGAAAGATCTGTGGTTGCTGCACCGATACGCGGTGCAGGGCTGATCCTTGTACAATAGGGAATCGATGAATAAGTGGATCGAGCGCTCGTGCTCACACTTCACAGCTTCCGAGAATGCTGTGGGAAGAGAAGAACACGTTGTATAAATCCTGCTTACTTGCTGCAAATTCGGCTCTGCCACAGGCATCCACTCAGCTTCTGTGATATCAGTCACTCCTTCAAATGGTCTGGACCACCTGCTTTATTGCACATATAACCCCTAAGTGAAGGAAGTGCATCCGGGAGGGCGCTGAGCACCTCGAGTCTAATTGCCGAGAGCATGCAGAAACCAAGTGCAGGCAGCGGAAGGAGCGTGCGGCAAACCAGTCCCACCCTCCCTTTCCTTCAACCACTGTCTGTCCTACCTGTGACAGGGTCTGTGGCTCTCATATTGGACTGTTCAGCCACCTAAGGACTCATTTTAAGAGTGGAAGCAAGTCTTCCTCGATTCCGAGGGACTGCCTCTGATGATGGTGAACCCCTACTGCCCTCTATCTGCCAGTGTGGTAGCAGGATAATGAAACTCCCTTGTGATCTGAGCTCAATCTCCAGGTCTTAAGTGTGTGGCCTCTTCGGGACAGGAGGAAGCCAATCAGCCTCTCGAGCCTGTTTCGCCATTCAATCAGGTCATGCTGACCTGTGCGTCAAATTCATTTACCTGCCTTTGATCCTTACCCCGATATCTTTACCAAACAAAAATCCCAATCTCAGTCTCAAACGTTCCAATTGTCCCCCAACATCCCCAGCCTTTTGGTGGACCGAGTTCCCGATTTCCGCTATCCTCGATCCGGACTCCAGCACATTCTCTATCGACCCGATTGAATCCATTTATCATTTTAAACACCTTGATCAGATCACCCCTCAATCCTCTATACACAAGGAAATCTAAGCCAAGATTATGCAACCTGTTCTCATCCTTTAACTGCGGTGTAAGTCTGGCCAGAGTGGAGCCAGTCAACACTGGGTGAGGCATCATTTGGTTCTGTTCATAAGTAACTGAAATATACAGAACACCGGGTATGATGGACGCATTTCATCGTGGTACACCCAGCCCATGTTTTCCCGGCGTACCGCTACAGGAACAAAGAACACGCAACTCTCACCCACCTGTGGGGAGTTCCTTGGATAATGGAGAGAGAAAGATCCACTATTCTAGCTGTCCTGTTGACTGTACAGAGTTTATTTCCCACTCACATGTCTTTCTGCTGCCTTGTCCGACTGATCTCGGGTGTGTTGATTCTCAAAAAAGGCTCCCTCTCAAAAGTCACAGATCAAAACTGTTCCTCAGCGACCAACTGCTCGATGTCTCAGAGTGGGGAGAAATTGCCCGCAAAGGAGCCATTGTTCAGGATCTGTGCAAAACAACTGCCTCTCTGCATTTAAATCGCCTCTCGCTTGCCTACAGATGGCCAACCCAGCAAGGGCCTGTCTGGTGAAACTCATCATCATCACAGGCAGTCCCTCGGAATCGAGGAAGACTTGCTTCCACTCTTAAAATGAGTCCTTAGGTGGCTGAACAGTTCAATACGAGAACCACAGTCCCTGTCACAGGTGGGACAGACAGTGGTTGAGGGAAGGGGTGGGTGGGACAGGTTTGCCACATGCTCCTTCTGGTGTCTGCGCTTGATTTCTGCATGCTCTCGGCGACGAGACTCGAGGTGCTCAGCGCCCTCCCGGATGCACTTCCTCCACTGAGGGCGGTCTTTGGCCAGGGACTCCCAGGTGTCAGTGGGGATGTTGCACTTTATCAGTGAGGCTTTGAGGGTGTCCTTGCAACATTTCCTCTGCCCACCTTGGGCTCACTTTCCTGAAGGAGTTCCGAGTAGAGCACTTGCTTTGGGAGTCTCATGTGTGGCATGCGGACAATGTGGCCTGCCCAGTGGAGCTGATCGTATGTGGTCAGTACTTCGATGTTGGGGATGTTGGCCTGATCGAGGATGATAACGTTGGTCTGTTTGACCTCCCAGGGGACGTTTGCATTTAAATCGCTTCTCGCTTGCCTATGGACGGCCAACCCAGCAGGGGCCTGTCTGGTGAAACTACGCCCTGCTCGCTAAGCACCAGTCCAATGATTCCTAGGGACAAATGGGCACAGAATACATCTTCATGAGTGTGCTTCAGTTGTATGTACAAGATAGATGGTGCCAATGCTCGACTAGAGCTATCTGATGGTTACTGGACTTACTTGGGGCTCAGCTCAAGGCTCATGTCTCTCCTCTGAGAAATATAACCTAATCGCTTGGCTGAGAATGGACTCAGGCCCTCAACTTTGAACAACATACCAGAGCAGCGAGCTAGGGAAAACTCATGCTAGTTTACAATTTAATTTAAAACTCTTTTACACAGGTTTTTTGGTTTGTTTATAAATAATCTCTCAGGTACAGCAGCGCTGGTCACTTCCATCGGTGCTCCAAGAGCTCACGTTCCGCAGTGTACTCACTGCCCAATATCCACGTTCCCGAGTGTACTCACTGCCCAATATCCACGTTCCGGAGTCACTCACTGCCCAATATTGATGTTCCCGAGTCACTCACTGCCCAATATCCACGTTCCCGAGTCACTCACTGCCCAATATCCACGTTCCCGAGTGTACTCACTGCCCAATATCCACGTTCCGGAGTCACTCACTGCCCAATATTGATGTTCCCGAGTCACTCACTGCCCAATATCCACGTTCCCGAGTCACTCACTGCCCAATATCCACGTTCCCGAGTCACTCACTGCCCAATATCCACGTTCCCGGTCACTTGCACTACCCAATATCCATGTTTCCGAGTCACTCACTGCCCAATATCCACGTTCCCGAGTCACTCACTGCCCAATATCCACATTCCCGAGTCACTCACTGCCCAATATCCACGTTCCCGAGTCACTCACTGCCCAATATCCACGTTCCCGAGTGTACTCACTGCCCAATATCCACGTTCCCGAGTCACTCACTGCCCAATATCCACGTTCCCGAGTGTACTCACTGCCCAATATCCACGTTCCCGAGTCACTCACTGCCCAATATCCACGTTCCCGAGTCATTCACTGCCCAATATCCACATTCCCGAGTCACTCACTGCCAAATATCCACATTCCCGAGTGTACTCACTGCCCAATATCCACGTTCCCGAGTGTACTCATTGCCCAATATCCACGTTCCCGAGTCACTCACTGCCCAATATCCACGTTCCCGAGTCACTCATTGCCCAATATCCACGTTCCCGAGTCACTCACTGCCCAATATCCATGTTCCCGAGTCACTCACTGCCCAATATCCACGTTCCCGAGTCACTCATTGCCCAATATCCACGTTCCCGAGTGTACTCATTGCCCAATATCCACGTTCCCGAGTGTACTCACTGCCCAATATCCACATTCCCGAGTCACTCACTGCCCAATATCCACGTTCCCGAGTCACTCACTGCCGAATATCCACGTTCCAGGTCACTTGCACTACCCAATATCCATGTTCCCGAGTCACTCACTGCCCAATATCCACGTTCACGAGTCACTCATTGCCCAATATCCACGTTCCCGAGTCACTCACTGCCCAATATCCACGTTCCCGAGTGTACTCACACTGCCGAATATCCACGTTCCCGAGTGTACTCACTGCCCAATATCCATGTTCCTGAGTCACTCACTGCCCAATATCCACGTTCCCGAGTCACTCACTGCCCAATATCCACGTTCCAGGTCACTTGCACTACCCAATATCGAAGTTCCCGAGTCACTCACTGCCCAATATCCACGTTCCCGAGTCACTCACTGCCCAATATCCACGTTCCCGAGTCACTCACTGCCCAATATCCACATTCCCGAGTGTACTCACTGCCCAATATCCACGTTCCCGAGTCACTCACTGCCCAATATCCACGTTCCCGAGTCACTCACTGCCCAATATCCACGTTCCCGAGTCACTCACTGCCCAATATCCACATTCCCGAGTCACTCACTGCCCAATATCCACGTTCCCGAGTGTACTCACTGCCCAATATCCACGTTCCAGGTCACTTGCACTGCCCAACATTAACAATATCACAGCATAGCCCAGAGGTGGAGCACTAACACCCTCTTGTCTTTCACAAGTGCCTTTACCTAATCTTTCTCAAGGCCACTTTAGTGAGACAATCCCAGATACCAATAGCTTTATTGGCTGCTTTATTGCGTAACAATTGCAATCAAATCTCACCTTGACTGAATGAAACCCTTTCTCTAAGTGGCTCCGTCCTGTGCCTGTTAAACCGGTGCTAACTCCCTGCTTTACAACCCAACACTTCAGCATAACTCATTCCCAAATATGTTCTGTGAAGACAAAAAACATGACAGATTGCTAACTGTGCTTATTCCCTTGCTGAGCTAAAGGTTCGGAGTGCTGGGAATGGAATATATTTCGTACTACTTCCTGCGCCTTGTATCAGCATAAAGATGAATTCGAGCACGGTTTAGTCACAGAGTAAAGCTCCCCTTACTCTTACCCCACAATGGGCCTTAATCCATATGTCAGTGAGTGTTCCTGACTACCTAAGAACATAAGAAATAGGAGGAGTAGGCCATACTGCCCCTCGAGCCTGCTCCGCCATTTAATACGATCATGGCTGATCCGATCATGGACTCAGCTCCACTTCCCCGCCCACTCCCCATCAACCCTTATTCCTTTATCGTTTAAGATGAGCTGGACCATCTTTTGGGTTTAGACTGACAAGTTGTGTAAATTTACCTTATGAACCTCCACCCACTAGACCGGGAAAGTGATGGTTCCAAACCATTTCACCTACAATTCTCAACCAAAATGAGAGACTTTCATAGAATAATACAGCACAGAAGCCATTTTGCCCATTGTGCCTGTGCTGGCTCTTTGAAAGAGCGATCCAGTTAATCCCACCCCCTGCCCCTTCCCCAGAGCCCTGTAATGCTTTTCTTTGTCAAGTATCTATCCAATTCCTGTTTGAAAATTATTGTTGAATCAGCTTCTAGCGCCCTTTCAGGCAGCGCGTTCTTGATTATAACAACTCGCTGCGTAAAACAACACTTAATCTCACCTCTGGTTCTTTTGCAAATTACCTTAAATCTGTGTCCTCTGGTTACCCACCCTCCTGCCACTGGAAACTGTTCCTCATTATTTACTCCATCGAAACCATTCATAATTTTGAACACCTCTATCAAATCTCCCTTTCACCTTCTCTGCTCCAAGGAGAACAGCCCCAGCTTCTCCAGCCTCTCCACAGAGCTGAAGTCCTTCATCGGCGGGACCATTCTCGCACATCTCTGCACCCTGTCCAAGGCCTTCACATCTGTAAGGTATGCCCCTTTGAGGATGCTCACAGGCTGACAGAACTGTTGAGTTGAGAGTGGCTTAGCCAGTCACGTGATCTTCACAAGACTCAATAAAACCCCAGCCAGTTGGGTTCGAGGGATCCACGATGAGGCAGGTGGTTGTGAGCCCGGTGTGATTGTTAAACCTTTTGCTAATAAACCAACTAGTTCTTAATAGCGATGTGTTGCTGCAAAGTCTTAAGCAAAGAACCCATGAAGCAAATACATGATAGCATCCTTTGCGTCCCATTGTCCTGAGGTGCATCTAAAGCGCAGAGTGACTGGGTCACCCAGTGCCCCCACCTTACCATAGATGCCGTACATGGCAATGTTGTTGACAGCCTTCTGTAGGTCACAGCCGGGCTGGAAGCTGCCTCCGTTTGGGTAGATGTCCACATGCCCAATGGGCTGCCGGATCCCAATGCTCATCCCCAGGGATTCCCGGGTGAAGGTATGGAGGACGTCGACAAACGTGGCATCATCGGGAGAAAGCCGGCCATGAGCATGGACCCCCTCAAACACCGGCCCTGCTGGGTCCAGCCCTAAAGGAAGGGGGTGACAATTAGAGTCAGATTTTACCAACATGCTTTTGATCCAAATCTCCGTTACCTGATTTTCAGGTTGTTCTTCTCTCCTCACTCTGTCCTGACTGAATCCTTACAGCCCATTGACCCATCCCGTGACCTGATCAATCCTTGCAACCCATTGACCCATCCCGTGACCTGATCAATCCTTGCAGCCCATTGACCCATCCCGTGACCTGATCAATCCTTACAGCCCATTGACCCATCCCGTGACCTGATCAATCCTTACAGCCCATTGACCCATCCCGTGACCTGATCAATCGCTGCAGCCCATTGCCCCGTCCCATGACCTGATTAATTGCTGCAGCCCATTGACCCATCCCGTGACCTGATCAATCCTTACAGCCCATTGCCCCATCCCGTGACCTGATCAATCCTTACAGCCCATTGACCCATCCCGTGACCTGATCAATTGCTGCAGCCCATTGCCCCATCCCGTGACCTGATCAATCCTTACAGCCCATTGCCCCATCCCGTGACCTGATCAATCCTTACAGCCCATTGACCCATCCCGTGACCTGATCAATTGCTGCAGCCCATTGCCCCATCCCGTGACCTGATCAATCCTTACAGCCCATTGCCCCATCCCGTGACCTGATCAATCCTTACAGCCCATTGCCCCGTCCCGTGACCTGATCAATTGCTGCAGCCCATTGCCCCATCCCGTGACCTGATCAATCGCTGCAGCCCATTGCTCCATCCCGTGACCTGATCAATACAGTCATTGACATCAGCACTGCCAGCCTGGAAGGATGAGGGAGGGTAGGACCATCGTCATCGAGGCAGGGGCCATCTGCCTGGAAAGGGAGGGGGCGGGAATATCTGCCTGGGAAGTCGGGGGGGGGGCGGGGAGGGAGAGGTCGGGTGAAGTGGCTGCCTCCGCTGAGGGTCTCACACTAACAGTACCTCCGAGCTGGGATTGTGCCATGCAGACACTCACGGGCCACAGCACACCTCTTGCCGATGAGGTGTGGCACAGACCCACAGTTCTGTGCATCACGATGTGCTGATCAAGGACACAATGAGCCAATCAGAAACATTTGGAGGCTTCTGCTGCATTACCTGTAATCCTGCCAATCCTATTGGCCGTGTGACTCCCTGCGAAGCCAGCCACATGAGCGCCGAGACTGTATCCAATCAGGTGGATCTCATTAAGTGGAATTCTTTCTTGTTTCTACGAGAACCATAAAAACAGATAAGAAGTTCATAATGGAAGCAGGAGTAGGCCATTTGGCCCCTCAAGCCTGCTCGGCCATTTAATAAGATGATGGCTGATCTGATCATGGACTCAGCTCCACTTCCCTGCCCGCTCCCCATAACCCTTTACTCCCTTATCATTCAAAAATCTGTCTATCTCCGCCGTAAATATATTCAAAGACCCAGCCTCCACAGCTCTCTGGGGCAGAGAATTCCAAAGATTCACGACCCTCAGAGGGAAGAAATTCCTCTTCAGTTCCATTTTAAATGGGCGACCCCTTATTGTGAAACTGTGCCCCCTAGTTCTAGATTCCCCCACGAGGGGAAACATCCTCTCTGCATCGACCCTTTCAAGCCCCCTCATTATCTTATACGTTTCAATAAGATCACCTCATTCTTCTAAACTCCAGTGAGTATAGAGCCAACCTGCTCAACCTATCTTCATAAATCAACCCCCTCTTCTCTGGAATCAACCTTGTGAACCTTCTCTGAACTGCCTCCAATGCAAGTATATCCCTCCTTAAATACGAAGACCCAAACTGTACGCATTGGTTTAAAAGGAAATCATGTGACAAAGTAATTATAGGTGCCTTTGGCAGCAGCCAGCGTTTCGACCTCCTCACCTCCAACCAATCAATGAGCTTGCCGATATCTTTCCCCACCAGCATGGTATTCTGAGCTGCTATTGGGTAATGCTGGTGGGCACGATTGAGCCAATCCACGACCAGGACATTAGCATCGGGCTCTCTCTGGTACAGGGCGATCACTAACTTTGTAATCCAGCTCTCAAACATTCCACTCACCTGCAAATGTACAAACAAGGGGTCAGTCCCTGCCTCAACATGTTCATGAGCAGCCTGAGAAACACTCGGAGCACTTGAGTACGATGCACGCTGATGACACCCGGCTCTACCTCACCACCACTTCTCTCGACCCCTCCACATCTCTAAATTGTCAGACTGTCTGTGCAACATCCAGTTCTGGATGAGCAGAAGTTTTCTCCAATTGAATATTGGGAAGATCGAAGGCATTGTTTTTGGTCCCCACCACAAACTCCATTCCCTAGACACTGACTCCATCCCTCTCCCCAACTTCTGTCTGAGGCTGAACCAGACTGTTCGCAACCTTGGTATCATATTTGACCCTGAAAGGAGCTTTCGACCATATATCCGCAGCGTAACTAAGACCACCTACTTCCACCTCCGTAACATCGCCCGTCTCCGCCCCTTGCCTAGCTCATCCGCTGCTGAAGCCCTCATCCATGCCTTTGTTACCTCTAGACTTGACTATTCCAACACACTCCCAGCTGGCCTCCCACATTCTGCCCTATGTAAACTCAGCTGCCCGTGTCCTAACTCGCACCAAGTCCCGCTCACCCATCAGCCCTGTGCTCACTGACCTACATTGGCTTTCGGTTAAGCAACGCCTCGATTTCAAAATTCTCATCCTTATTTTCAAATCCCTCCATGTCTTCACTCCTCCCTATCTCTGTAATCTCCTCCAACCAACCCCCCCCACCCCTCCTCCAACCAACCCCCCCCCCTCCTCCAACCAACCCCCCCCCTCCTCCTCCTCCAACCCCCACCCCCACCACCCTCCTCCTCCTCCAACCAACCCCCCCCTCCTCCAACCAACCCCCCCCTCCTCCTCCTCCAACCAACCCCCCCCCTCCTCCTCCAACCAACCCCCACCCCCTCCTCCTCCTCCAACCAACCCCTGCCCCCCTCCTCCTCCAACCAACCCCCCCCCCTCCTCCTCCAACCAACCCCCCCCGAGATGTCTGCGCTCCTCTAATTCTCATTATAGGCAGTCTCTCAGGGTCAAGGATGACTTGCTTCCACACGAAGAATGGGTTCTTAGGTGACTAATTAACTAATTTTAAACGGTGGAAGATCCTGTGCGTGAATTCTTTTAACATGGGGTGACCATTGCACACCAGCCACTAATTCTGCCCTCTTGAGCATCCCTGATTATACTCGCTCACCCACTAGTGGCCGTAACTTCTGTTGCCTGGGCCCCAAGCTCTGGAACTCCCTCCCTAAACCTCTCCACCTCTCTACCTCTCTTTCCTCATTTAAGACGCTCCTTAAAACCTATCTCTTTGACCAAGCTTTTGGTCACCTGCCCTAATTTCTCCTTATGCGGCTCGGTGTCAAATTTTATCGCATAATACCCCAGTGAAGCGCCTTGAGACGTTTCCCTACGTTAAAGGTGCTATATAAAGACAGGGGTTGTTGTTGTTGCGGTGGGCTACAGACTCTGCCATCCTGGGTTTCTGCACGCTCCCGATCAGGGCTTAGCTCCTTCCCCTCCTCGAGACCTCAGCTTTTATTTCCGCACATCCCAGGTATCTTCAGCCTCGGCACATGGCTTTCTTCACTGTCCCTCTAACTCTTCCCTCTCCTTTCCTTTCCTTAATCTCCATAGCCGCCTCCTCCAGTCCGATCTGTCGCTCAGCAGTTTATGAGGAAAATATAAAGCGTAACTAACCATTGCTCATCTCAGTCTATGCGAGGTGACATCACAGCCGGAACCGGGGATACTTATTATTTACATTCTAACATGTTTCTGTGGAGAATTTTCCAGAGTGTTTAGAAGAGGAGACAGCGTTACACTCTGTGTACCGGAATGGGAGCTATCTGGTTTGGAATCCATCCTGAAGCAAATCTTTCCCCCAATCCCACCCTTACAGCATCAAACAAGCAGTTTCATCATCGCCGGTCCCTCGAACGAGGATGACTTGCTTCCACAAGAGTTCACAGATGTTTCAATGAAGGACCCGATGTTCCAGTCCTGAACTCCAACTGAGGGGGTTGCCCAATATCTAGGCAAATGAGGCAAGGCCCAGGGATTAATCAGAGAACTCTTACCCTTCTACTGTGCTTTACCCGACACATCATGTTAACTTCAGAAGACAGAGGAGTATATACTCTCAGACTGGGGCTTAGGTTACACAGCAGCCTATTTATTTAACATCATCATCATAGGCAGTCCCTCGAAGCGAGGATGACTTGCTTCCATGCCAAAAAGGGATGAGTTCACAGGTGTTTCAATGAAGGACCTAATATTCCAGATCCCGAACTACATCCTGAAGGGTGGAAGATACCTGTGTGTGGATTATTTTTAATGTGGGGTGGCCATTGCCACACCAGCCACCACACGGGCTTGACAGAGCTAGGTCTGGGTCCAGTGGCAAGGGTTAACCAGGACGACTGGAGACCTGCTCTGCTGCACGGATCTAGTGCGCGCACACATATCGCAGTGTGGGCTGGTCCGTGCTGCCCCTGGGTCCTCGGCTCTTCTGGGCCCCATACCCTCATTCGCCGCATCTCCACCACGATCTCTCGCCGCTCCTCCGCCACAAACCAGTGCAGCAATACTGAAGCACTTTAAAAGGATGTGGACATCAAAATTAGGAAAGCTTAATTTTTTTTTTTAAATTACTATATTCTGGGGAGATTCTCGATTAGAATATAGAAAACAGAACTCTACTGCAGGTATTTAAAAAAAACTCTGGAGACATACCTAAAATCTATAGAACAGTCTAAAGGGGCTTCATTAACGTGCTTAAAAATATATTTTATTATTAGGAACATGAGGAGGCCATTCAGCCCCTTGAGCCTGTTCCAACATTCATTTCATCTGTATCCTACCTCCATCTACCCGCCTTGGCTCCATATCCCTCAATACCCTTGCCCAACAAAAAACAACCAATCTCAGTTTTGCAATTTTCAATTGATCCCCAGCCTCAGCTTTTTGGGCGAGATTTTCAGATTCCCACTAGCCTTTGTGTGAAGTAGTTCCTGACATCACTCCTGAATGGCTTACCTCTAATTTTAAGGTTATGCTGCTTTGATTTTAAGAATCTCATCCTTGTTTTCAATTCCCTCCATGGCCTCGCCCCTCCCTATCCCTGTAACCTCCTCTAGTCGCACACCCTCCGAGATGTCTGCGCTCCTCCAACTCTGGCCTCTTGAGCAACCCCAATTTCCTTCACCCCACCATCGGTGGCCGTGCCTTCAGCTGCCTGGGCCCCAAGCTCTGGAACTCCCTCCCTAAACCTCTCCGCCTCTCTACCTCTCTTTCCTCCTTTAAGACGCTCCTTAAAACCTACCTCTTTGACCAATTGGTCACCTGCGCTAATCTCTCCTTATGTGGCTCGATGTCAATTTTTGTCTAATAACGCTTCTGTGAAATGCTTTGGGACGTTGTATTACATTAGCGGTGCTATATAAATACAGGGGTTGTTGTTCTGGATATCTCCACTAGAGGAAATAATTTTACTCTATCTACCCTATCATATCCTTCAATTACCTTAAACACATCACTTAGGTCACCTCTTAATCTTCTATACTTGGAATACAAGCCTAGTCTATGCAACAATTAAGCCTTGTAAGGTGTTTTGGAATGTGTAGAATGTACAAAACTCTCGGGCCTATGCGAGCTTTAACACCGTTCTGTGTATAGTCAGCTTAAAGCACTCACACTCCAGCCATGGATGATTAGAAAAGTCTTGGCGGTGGTGTTGAAGTTGCATTTGCTGAGAGAGTCCAGGTGGCCGGGGATTATATAACATGCGTCCTCATCCGGCTCTGAAACTGTCCGCAGCGAGAACCTGGTTTTAATGGAGTTGAGATCTTCAATATCGTTGCTCTGGAGCTCAGGGGCGCGTTCTGGGGAAATAGTCGGAGCAAGAGTTTTAGCTAATTGTTCACTGACCCCTAGAGGAGTTTGTAGCAGGCCGGAAACTAATTCCTATCCCAGCACCCAACACGCTACCCGGGACAGCACTGGGGCAAGGGACCCGTGGGGGGTTAAATCATCGAGACACTACTCCTGACACAACTTCCACAAAGCACACGGATCCAGGTTGCCCCTCCCTGAGGCTGGAGCCAAAACCAAACTACTCTCCTTCATCAAATTCGCTCTTTAGTTCATGACTCGTTCCCCAAACAGAAGGCAAGCACCGAACCCTGGCATCCTCCTTCAAATCATTGCTGATGGAACCCCAGGAATTCTTCCACGACCCAACCGTCAGGTTGAGATTAAGGAGGATTTAACCCAGGGGAATTGTTAAACTGTTCGAAACACAGTGAGTCCCGTCCATATACTGCACCCTCACAGTGAGTCCCCTCCATATAATGCACCCTCACACTGAGTCACCTCCATATAATGCACCCTCACAGTGTGTCCCCTCCATATACTGCACCCTCACACTGAGTCAGGACCTCCATATACTGCACCCTCCATATATTGCCTGGAACATGTGTTGCGCGAATGTTACTTGCCACTTATCAGCCCAAGCCCGAATGTTATCCAGGTCTTGCTGCATGCGGCATGGACTGCTCCATTATCTGAGGAGTTGTGAATGGAACTGAACACTGTGCAATCATCAGCGAACATCCCCACTTCTGACCTTATGATGGAGGGAAGGCCATTGATGAAGCAGCTGAAGATGGTTGGGCCGAGGACAGTGCCCTGAGGAACTCCTGCAGCGATATCCTGGGGCTGGGATGATTGACCTCCATGATTAGTAATCATCTTCCTTTGTGCTAGGTATGACTCCAGCCGCTGATCCTCACTGACTTCAGTTTTACTAGGGCTCCTTGATGCTACACGCGGTCAAATGCTTCCTCGATGTCAAGAGCAGTCACTCAACTCACCTCTGGAATTCAGCTCTTTTGTCCATATTTGCTCCAAAGCTGTGATGTGTGTAATGAGATCTGGAGCCAAGTGGTCCTGGCAGAACCCAAACTGAGCTTTGGTGAACAGGTTATTGATGAGTTAGTGCCAACAGCACATTCCATCACTTTGCTGATGATTGAGAGGAGGCGGTGTGGGCAATAGTTTGCCAGGTTGTATTTGTTTTGCTTTTTGTGGACAGGATGTACCCAGGCAATTGTCGGGTAGATGCCAGTGTTGTAGCTATACTGGAACAGCTTGGCTAGAGGCGTGGCTTGTTCTGGAGCACAAGTCTTCAGCACGACAGAGATGTTGTCAGGGCCCATAGCCTTTGCCGTATTCAGTGTGCTCAGCTGTTTCTTGATATCAGGTGGAGTGAATCGGATTGGTTGAAGACTGGCTTCTGTGATGGTGGGGACCTCAGGAGAAGGCCGATATGGATCATTTGGCTCAAGATGGTTGCAAATGCTTCAGCCTTGTCTTTTGCACTCACATGCTGGGCTCCATCATCATTGAGGGTAGGGATATTCATGGAGCCTCCTCCTCCTGTTAGTTGTTTAATTGTCCACCACCATTCACAACTGGATGTGGCAGGACTGCAGAGCTTTGATCTGATCCGTTGGTTGTGGGATCGCTTTGCTCTGTCTGTAGCATGCTGCTTCTGTTCTTCAGCTGCATATAATCCTGTGTTGTGCCTTCATAAAGTTTGCATCTCATTTTTAGGTACGTCTGGTGCTGCATGCTCTTCTGCACTCCTCATTGACTCAGGGTTGGTCCCCTGGCTTGATAGTAATGGTAGAGTGAGGGATATGCCAGGCCATGAGGTTACATATTGTGGTGGAATACAATTCTGCTGCTGATGACCCACAGTGCCTCATGGATGCCCAGTTTTGAGCTGCTAGATCTGTTCTGAATCTATCCCATTTAGCACAGTGATAGTGACACACAACACGGTGGAGGATGTCCTCAGTGTGAAGACAGGACTTTGTCTCCACAAGGACTGTGCAGTAACACCAGGCTAGCTGTGTGGGTCTTACTCCTTTAGCTGTATTTAGTCGGGTAAGGCAGACAGTTGGATAATTTGCATTATTTTATTTAATACCCAAGAGATCAGGTCACAATGTCCTGGTAATATCACACGGTCTCTCCACACACTGCCCATGTAGTATCTCACGGCACCACATTCACACATACAGGAGGATCAATGACCCCACGAAGAAAGCCATGGTGTCCCTCTGATGACAATTGTGCTGCCGAACTTTAAGTATCATTTCAATGAAAAGATAGATTCCAAAAATAAAAGCCAAAAATCTTCATGCGCTGCGGACACAGCACGGGCTAAACCGTAGCACAAACAGTTACCCCAAGCAACCCGCTGTCAGCACACCAACCTGTCGGGGCCTGTCCCTTTAAGAGTTGGTGTGACGCATTCCCCGGCACCGAGTGAATAATGAATTGCCAGTCAGTACATTCCAGTCGGGCACTGACCCTGCGCTGCAGTAACCCCAATCACCGGCGGCAACCAGCAGTCACACCATCGTGACGGGGACAAGTCTTACGCACTTAGCATCTCATTATACAGCGAACAGCGGCGTTACTAGCGGTCATCTGGAGCAGGGCCACCATCGGACCATCAGCTTAGCTTCGTCTGGGAGCGCTGGGTTTCTCTGCAACATCCCACATATTGCCACAACAACAACCTGCATTTATATAGTGCCTTTAACATAGCGAAATATCCCAAGGCATTTCACAGGAGCAAATGTTCCATCAAAACCCTCCCTCACACAGTGACAGCTCCCCATACATACAGACCTATGGACACACAGACACACACACAGTGACACACAGAGACAAACACAGAGAGACACACAGACACAGAGACATGAATATACACATGGCCTCACACGGATACACACACTCTCTCCCGCAACATATCCTCTATTGTGCAAGTGAGCAGAGAATGAAATGATAGTAGATTACGTTTATTAAATATACAAGTTATTAACCTGTGAAGTTCACTGATAGTCTGCAGAGTTAAGGTACTCTGTTACGCTGTTCAGTTACAATATTAAAGATGTTATTTATTGGGGTCAGCTCTTGGAAATAACTTCACTGCGATGTCGACATTAAAGACTCACAATGAACAAATGTCACTAATCACATCGTGGCCTCAGTAACTATGGCTCAGTCACGGGTTCAGAGTGATGGGAAAGCTCTGCTGGAGGTGGTGTGTCCCTTTAAGAGGCATTAAACAAATTCCTTAAAGCATCAAGTGGAGCTGGGGGAGGGGAGCACTCCGACTGGCTTTTGAAGACATGGGGGAGGGGGTGGGGGGGCCAATGAAGGTCAAGCAATGTTGGATTGTGGTTGGCTCCCACACTACTCGACTGTAGAAAGCAGAGAGAGGGTAAACACACACACACAGCTCGCCCCCTATCCTGCCCATCAGTGCAGCTGGTCCAGTACCAGCCCTGCACCGTCCCTCATACACCTCCCGCACCCATGCAATGCTGCTTCCTCTAACAGAACTGCTGTTCATTAAGAAATGTAACTAGCTGAAATTCCTGCTTTAATGAAATTGGCAGAATGTCAGTCCTTGTTGCTCACCCTCCTGAATGAATGAGGTCCTAACATCTCAATCTCAGAAATCTCACATTCCAAAGCCAACATTCCCAGGACTTTGTGTGTCAGTCACGCATTCTCCTGATTTCTCATTCAAAGAGGAATTTGAAGAGAATCCATGCAGCCATGCTGTGGTGCCCTTGCCTCAGCTCATCCGCTGCTGAAGTCCTCATCCATGCCTTTGTTACCTCCAGACTTGACTATTCCAACTCACTCCTGGCTGGCCTCCCATATTCTACCCTAAGTAAACTAGAGGTGATCCAAAACTCGGCTGCCCCCATGCCCTAACTCGCACCAAGTCCCGCCTACCCATCACCCCCTGTGCTCACTGATCTACATTGGCTCCCGGTTAAACAACGCCTCGATTTCAAAATACTTATCCTTGTTTTCAAATCCCTCCATATACGTCCCTTCTTATCTCTGTGATTTCCTCCAGCCCCACAAACCACCCCTCCCCCCACCCCTTGAGATGTCTACGCTCCTCTAATTCTGCCCTGTTGAGCATCCCTGATTGCAATTGCTCCACCATCGGTGGCCATGCCTTCTGTTGCCTAGGCCCCAAGCTCTGGAACTCCCTGCCTAAACCTCTGCGTCTCTCTACCTCTCTTTCCTCCTTTCAGACGCTCCTTAAAACATACCATTTTGACCAAGCTTTTGCTCACCTGCACTAATTTCTACTTATGCGGCTCGGTGTCAAATTTTATCTCATAAAACTCCTGTGAAGCGCCTTGGGACGTTTCACTATGTTAAAGGCGCTATATAAATACAGGTTGTTGTTGTTGCAGCTCATCCCAGAGCCAGCACAGGAGGCATTAGCCCAACCTGGCACAGTCAGAGGCTCAGCCCCCCAGCTAAACATAGGCGTCCTGTGCCTCTCAGATCTCGCCTGATTCTACGTCTCTGGGATTAGTATCAGGACGCGAGTTCTCCCGTTGTTTCCTGCCCAGTGACAGGGAGACCAAGAAAGGGAAAAAATGCAGCCAGCCAACAAAAAATCCAAACATTCCGGCAATAAATTTGCTCAATAATTGGAATAAATTATACAGTCATATGTACACAGCCCCTGGATAAAGTGAACTCCCACAGCCTGGTAACACAAGAAACTGGTGCAGTGACAGTCTGAATGTTCACTGATTATTTACACATTATCCCTTTAAAGACCTGCTCTGCAACTTGAACTTTCTTAAAGTGGTTAAACTTTTACACTCATTCTCACTCATTCCTTCACTCACTCATTCTCACTCATTCCTTCACTCACTCACATTCCTTCACTCACTCACTCCCACTCATTCCTCCACTCACTCATTCTCACTCATTCCTTCACTCACTCACATTCCTTCACTCACTCACTCACATTCCTTCACTCACTCACTCCCACTCATTCCTCCACTCACTCATTCCTTCACTCACTTACTCTCACTCACTCCTTCACTCACTCTCATTCTCACTCATTCCTTCACTCACTCACATTCCTTCACTCACTCCTTCACTCACTCCTTCACTCACTCATATTCCTTCACTCCCTCACTCACTCACATTCCTTCACTCCCTCACTCACTCACATTCCTTCACTCCCTCACTCACTCACATTCCTTCACTCACTCACTCTCACTCATTCCTTCACTCACTCATTCCTTCACTCACTCATTCCTTCACTCACTCTCACATTCACTCACTAACTCTCCCTCACTCTCCTTCAGTCATTCTCATTCCTTCATTCTCTCTCACTATCACACTCTCACCATCACTCCCTCTCTTTTCCTTACTCTTACAACTGAATCTCTCCCTCTTTCACCCTTCTCTTTGTCGTACTCTTTCTCTCAATCCTTGCTGCCTCTCTCTCTCTCCCTCTCCCTCTCCCTCTCGCTTTTCACTCACCTGTCGCATTGCCTGTCCTCGCGTTCGCGACACATACATGTAGGAGAGTTAGAGCGAGCAGCAGCCGGAGCCCCATGGTGACAGGGTGAGAGGGTGCTGGGCTCGGGGCTGGGTGCTGGGTATTAGAGGGAGCCTGCTGCAGGCACTGCGACCAAACTCACTCACTCGCCCTTTAAATAACTCCGGCACCGCCTGATTGGCCCAGCGCGGCTCGTCTCTCAGCAACTGCAACTCGCGTCCAGCAACTACACAGCGGCAGTGTCCCGGGCTGGAGTCAGTGTTAGCCCACCCGTGCCCAGCACCCACTGCCCCTCACCCACAGCACCCACTGCCCCTCACCCACAGCACCCACTGCACCCACTGCCCCTCACCCACTGCACCCACAGCACCCACAGCCTCTCACCCACAGCCCCTCACCCACAGCACCCACTGCCCCTCACCCACTGCACCCACTGCCCCTCACCCACAGCACCCACTGCACCCACTGCCCCTCACCCACTGCACCCACTGCCCCTCATCCACAGCACCCACTGCCCCTCACCCACTGCACCCACTGCCCCTCACCCACAGCACCCACTGCCCCTCACCCACAGCACCCACTGCACCCATTGCCCCTCACCCACAGCACCCACTGCACCCACTGCCCCTCACCCGCAGCACCCACTGCCCCTCACCCACTGCACCCACTGCCCCTCAGCCACAACACCCACTGCCCCTTACCCACAGCACCCACTGTCCCTCACCCACAGCACCCACTGCCCCTCACCCACAGCACCCACAGCACCCACTGCACCCACTGCCCCTCACCCACAGCACCCACTGCCCCTCACCCACAGCACCTTCTGCACCCACTGCCCCTCACTCACTGCACCCTCACCCACAGCACCCACTGCCCCTCACCCACAGCACCCACTGCCCCTCACCCACAGCACCCACTGCCCCTCACCCACTGCACCCACTGCCCCTCATCCACAGCACCCACTGCCCCACCCCCCTCCCCTCTCCCCCACCCTCCAGAACTCACAACCCTTCCCCCCTCACCCAACTTTATCAGATCTCTGACTTTAAATCTAGTTTATCCTATGTGTTGTCTCTTTCTACTTCCCGTGCATTTCAACGTATAGCCATCTTGAACTCGCCTGTAACCACATCTATGTAGCGTAGTTTTCCGGTGCCCATGCGTGTGCGTGTTTCGGCTACTGCTCCGGACCCTATCCCAGCACTCCCTTTGTATCTCCCTGTTTCCTCTTTTCTCTTTACCCCTCCCGCCATTGTACCTTTTCTTTCCTCTGCTTTCAGGGACTCTACCCTCACAAACCCCCATTTTTCAGCACTCATCATCTGTCCCACTCTCGCCGCTGTCCCAGGCTTGACTCCCTCTTCAATAATTCTTCCCTCTGTGGCTCTCTTGGCATCCTCCGAAGGGTCCATTGAGTCATTCGTCATTGCCTCCAAACAAGCAACTACCCCATTGCCCCGTCTGACTTTCTTGCTGACATTCCTGCCCGCTGGGGGCTAATCTTGCCAACCTCCCTGCTCTGACCCTGTGCACTCTGTCAATGGATCAGTTAGCCACGCCCCTCTCCGCAACGCCCTCTAGGATGTATGTTCACTTGAGAATAAGGCTCTTGGAATCCATGAGCTTATTGGGGACAATCACATTGATATCATCATCATCATAGGCAGTCCCTCGGAATCGAGGAAGACTTGCTTCCACTCTAAAAATGAGTCCTTAGGTGGCTGAACAGTCCAATACAAGAACCACAGTCCCTGTCACAGGTGGGACAGATAGTCGTTGAGGGAAGGGGAGGGTGGGACAGGTTTGCCGCACGCTCTTTCCGCTGCCTACGCTTGATTTCTGCATGCTCTCGGCGATGAGACTCAAGGTGCTCAGCGCCCTCCTGGATGCATTTCCTCCACTTTGGCCAGGGACTCCCAGGTGTCAGTGGGGATGTTGCACTTTATCAGGGAAGCTTTGAGGGTGTCCTTCAAATGTTTCCTCTGCCCACCTTTGGCTCATTTGCCGTGAAGGAGTTCCGAGTAGAGCACTTGCTTTGGGAGTCTCATGTCTGGCATGCGAACAATATGGCCTGCCCAGCGGAGGTCAGTGCGGTTAGTGCTTGAATGCTGGGGATGTTGGCCTGGTCGAGGACGCTAATGTTGGTGCGTCTGTCCTCCCAGGGGATTTGTAGGATCTTGCAGAGATATCGTTAGTGGTATTTCTCCAGCGGCTTGAGGTGTCTACTGTACATGGCCCATGTCTCTGAGCCATACAGGAGGGCGGGTATTACTACAGCCCTGTAGACCATGAGCTTGGTGGTGGATTTGAGGGCCTGGCCTTCAAACACTCTCTTCCTCAGGCGGTCGAAGGCCATGATATCATGGCCTTGACGGTGCCATAGCTGAGGGGCGATGACACCTTTCCTCTTAATAAAGCTTCCCGGCCTGGCTATACTTTCCATCACTTGTCCCGCTCAAACTGCCGAGGTGGTGGTTATGTTGGCCTTCTATCTAAATCACACCTTGGTCCTTCCCCCTACTCCTCCAGCACCCTCTCCCCCTTTGAGCATCTCACATTGTTCCACCCCTCACTTCTCTCATTTAAAATCCTTATTCGATATCGTCCACTGAGATATCTTCTCTGCTCTCCTCCCTCAGCCTCTGCTCCAAGTGACTTCCCATCCTCGGTGATTTCAACCTCCATCCCAACTCTCGTTCTCTGAGTTCACTGCCCTCCTTTGCTCCCTAAATCTCTCCCTTCACATAAACTCTCCAACCCACATACACGGCCACCCCCTTTTCATTGTTGCCCGCTCACGTGGCCTCACTACTCCCGTTGTTAGTATCACTGATAAGCCAATCTCTGATATTTGCTGATATTGCTCTCCACCCGGATTCCCCTTCCCCCTCCCAACCCTCCTTCTTTCTGTGTCCGCCCCTGGACAAAATATCTCCCTCATGTCACCTCTGCATTTTTAAATTCCCAACTATCTAGCCTTTGGCCTATAATTCATCCTGACCTTTCTGCAGCTCCCGATTTGCTAACTCACACCCTCTCCACCATCTTTGATGCCCTTGTCCCCATTTAAACCATGACTCTCTCTCACCCTGGTCGTTCCCCCAGTATACCCTTCATCTCCACTCCCTTAAGTCCAAAGGATGAAGATTTGAAAATGGTGGATAATTGGTTTAACTATCCATTGCCAGATCTGGCTGGGACTCGTAAAACACCATTGGGTCCTGCTCTCCATCATTAAAACTGCTCACTATACTAAGATCATCCAGGAAGGCAACGTTAACACCCGGCTTCTCTTCTCCATAACAAACCATCTTCTTAACCCACCCTCCACTGCCTCCTCCACCCTCACCAACAACAACAAATGCGAGGAGCTCATTTGATTTCTTTGTCACAGAGATTGAGACCATCCGTTCAGCAGCCTCTGCTGCTTCCCTCCTTCCCCCTCGCCCACCGGGCCAAACTCCCCCTAATGTTCCCCACTGCCTGGCCCCGAACTGCCGTCTTTCTCTCGGTTTTATCCCATCTCCGGTCTTGCCCTTTCTGAGCTCATCTTGCCCATAAGATCTACCTCCTGCTCCCTCAACCCTATCCACACGGAACCCCTGTCCTCCCAACTTCCCTTCCTTGTGATTTAATATTGTTAATGGTTCCCTCTCCTCAGGTATTGTCCCTTCTTCCCCCCTTTCAAATCTAACCTCATCTCCCTCTCTTCAAAAAACAACCCTTGACCCCTCCATCCTTGCAAACTACCACTCCAAATCCAACCTCCCTTTCCTCTCCAAAGTCCTTGAACATGTTGTCGCCTCCCAAATTCAGGCCCATCTTTCCCAAAACTCCATGTTTGAATCCCGTCAATCAGGTTTCCGAGCCCATCACAGTATTGAAACGGCCCTTATCAAACTCACAAATGCCATCCTTTGTGACTGTGTACGTGATAAACTATCCATCCTCGTCCTCCTCCAACACCTCTCCTCCGTCGACTAGCTGAGTGGGACTGCACTCACCTGGTTCCATTCTTGTCTATCGAATCGAAGCCAGAGGATCCCCTGCAACGGCTTCTCTTCCCGAACCGCATCGTTACCTCTGGTGTCCCCCCCAGGATCTATCCTTGGCCCCCTCCTATTTCTCATCTACCTCAGCGATATCATCCGAAAACACACCAGGTTCCACATGTACGCTGACGACACTCAGCTCGATCTCACCACCACCTCTCCCGACCCCTCCACTGTCTCTGATTTATCACACTGCATTATCACAATTTTGGCTTTGAGGAAAGATTGGAGATGCTGGGTCTGTTTTCTTTGGAACAGAGGAGGCTGACGGGAGACCAGATTGAGGTGTATAAAATTATGAGGGGCCTGGGTATAGAGGATAGGAAGGACCTGTTTCCCTTGCAAAAATAATCAGAAATGTAAAATATCACAACCCTGCCAGCTATTGTCTAACCCTTACATGATGCTCTGTTTTATGAATCACCGAGGGCTCAGCCAGGACTCGATGGGTAGCACTCTCCCCTCTGGGTGGAGAAGTGGTGAGTTCAACGTCCACTCCAGAGACTTCATAAGAAATAGGAGCAGGAATAGGCCATACGGCCCCTCGAGCCTGCTCCGCCAGTCAATAAGATCGTGGCTGATCTGATCATGGACTCAGCTCCACTTCCCTGCCCACTCCCCATAACCCTTTATTCCCTTATCACTCAAAAATCTGTCTCTCTACCTTAAATATATTCAATGACTCAGCCTCCACAGCTCTCTGGGGCAGAGAATTCCATAGATTTTCAACCCACTGAGAGAAAAAATTCTCCTCATCTCAGTTTTAAATGGGCGGCCCCTTATTCTAGAACATAAGAACATAAGAATTAGGAACAGGAGTAGGCCATCTAGCCCCTCGAGCCTGCTCCGCCATTCAACAAGATCATGGCTGATCTGGCCGTGGACTCAGCTCCACTTACCCGCCCGCTCCCCGTAAGACTATGCCCCCTAGTTTTAGTTTCCCCTATGAGTGGAAATATCCTCTCTGCATCCACCTTGTCGAGCCCCCTCATTATCTTACATGTTTCGATAGGATCACACCTCATTCTTCTGAGCTCCAATGAGTAGAGGCCCAACCTACTCAACCTTTCCTCATAAGTCAACCCCCTCATCTCCGGAATCAACCTAGTGAACCTTCTCTGAACTGTCTCCAAAGCAAATATATTCTTCCTTAAATACGGGAATACCAGCACACATTTCAGAGTGCCACTTTGATGCAGTACTGAGGGAGTGCTGCACTGTTGAAGGTGCCATTTTTTGGATGAGACGTTAAACTCAGGCTCCATCTGCCTTCTCTGGTGGATGGAAAAGATCCCACGGCACTAATCAAAGAGGAACAGGGAAGTTCTCGCAATGTCCTGGCCAATGTTTATCCTTCAATCAACATTACAAAAAGCAGATTATCTGGTTTTCGCCTCTCCCAGGAGATCACATGGCTCCGGTTGGGGTGGAGTGTAGAATGTTTCAGTATAAGAGGTGTCGCAGTTGTGTGGGGCGGACTGGTTGGGCTAGGTGCTCTTTACCTTTCCACCATTGTTCATTGTTCAAAGGTTTATATGTAACCTTCAGGGATGTTGACCGAGGGCCGAGTGGCTCTTTGTCGGCCGCTGTGGGCACGATGGGCCGAAATGGCCTCCTTCTGTGCTGTAAATTTCTATATTTGTATGTTTCTATTGTCTCATTGCTGTATGTGGAATCTTGCTATGCACACATTGGCTCCCATATCTCCCTACATCATAGGCAGTCCCTCGAACGAGGATGACTTGCTTCCACGAGTTCACAGATGTTTCAATGAAGGACCCGATGTTCCAGTTCTGAACTCCAGTTGAAGGGTGGAAGATGCCTGTGCGTGGATTTTTTTAACGTGTGGTGACCGTTGCACATCAGCCACCACACGGGCTTGACAGAGCTAGTCCTTTATCCAGTGGCAAGGGTTAACCAGGACGACTGGAGACCTGCTCTGCTGCACGGACCGAGTGCGCGCACAAGTTGCAGTGTGGGCTGGGCCCGTGCTGCCCCTGGGCCCTCGCCTCTTCTGGGCCACGTACCCTCATTCGCCGCACCTCCGCCACAATCTCTCGCCGCTCCTCCGCCACAAACACTCGCTGCACCTCTGCCACGATCTCTCGCCACTCCTCCGCACCAAACGTTACATTACAACAGTGCCTACATTTCAGAAGTACTTCGTTGGCTGTGAAATGCTTTGGGACGTCCTGAGACACACTAGATAACTTCATGTCCTTTACTTTCCCCCAGCTCAACACCTAACCAAAGCAACACGACTGGACTCCTGTACGTCGGTAGTTTGGCCAGTCATTCATTCTGGCCAGTCATCGGTGGAGTCTGTGAGGAAATGCCCGAAAGTCACATGTTCTGAGATCTGGATTTGCAGCATACACTGGACATGACCGTTTTAAATTAGCACCCTGCGTGTCTCCCGCTGTCAATAGGATAAGGTGGAAAGTTTGGGATTGGATGTCGCATGTTCCAAAATTGCAATCCCTGGAAACTGACCGACTGCTCGTCAAGGGCAAGATCATGTGGAACAGCTGACAACTGTTGTCACGGCAATGATATCAAGTGATGTCATAGCTGGAGGCTGCATCGAGGCCCAGCCTCTGCCACGATGCCATTGGCTGAGCCCTGCACCATCCCTGCTCTCACGCGTCTGTCCGTGTGGCAGGCAACACTCATGACCAAGGCATCGGGTTATTGTTGGCAGCCAATCAAACATTCCCCATCAGCGCCAGCAAGTTAATATCATTTAACTAAGTCTCCTTCAGGGCAGGAACATTCACTCAGCTGAAAGTAACGCTTTCCTGACCTCTGGCTTTGCAGCATGTTTGCGATTCACTCACTCACATTTGGTGTGTGGGATCGCGACCACTCTATTCCTTCTGGGCCTCTCGGGCTTATACATCTGCATTTCAAAATTATAGCTTAAGTCTTACTTTCTTTCATTTACTTTTTATAAAGGGGCCTGAAGGTGAGATGCTCCCTTTAAAGGGGATAGTGTTGGAACGGCACCCCTTTAAAGGGGACCCAGTTGGAACGGCACTCCTTTAAAGGGGACCCTGTTGGAACGGCACCCTTTTAAAGGGAACAATGTTGGTATGGCACCCCTTTAAAGGGGACATTGTTGGAACGGATCGCCATTTAAAGGGGACCCTGTTGGCATGTTACCACTTGTAGGTACAGTTGTGTGACTGTGACTATTCCGGTATAGAATTGCCTTCCCCTCAATCGCTACTGACACTTAGGGAATTACCCAAACCTTTCTCCATCCTCTACAAATTCCCTAAAGGAGAATCCGGTAAGGCTTCCATTTGTGTTTGTGTAGGAATCAGGGGTGCTGCCTTGACCGTGTCCTGGCTCCGTGTACACACTGGGCATTGACACACACTTTTGTCCGGTTGGTGTGGGCTGACTTCAATCGTAGATCCAACAGGTGAAAGGCTAGAGGTCAACCCATTGCATCACCCAGTGACGCCTCTTAATGTTTGCACTGATAAGGGAAGTGCCAGCAGGACACAATCAGTGCGTTTGGCCAACATTTACAGTGTCAGTGTATTGACTGCTCCTGGCCCTCAGCCTGTCTACAGTGTGAAGCCTGGTCTACAATTCACTGCTTCAACTGATTGCCCCCCTCCAAGTTATCTTCTCCCAAAGTTTTGATTATGTTGCCATCCGCTGCTCCCACCCAAGTGGTCACTCTCCTATGTGAGCAGAGGGAGCAAGTGTCGGCAAGATATGCAAGAATTTCCACATGAAGAGGGCGACTGGATTGGACGCCACCAAGATCCAGGTCGGTGATTGGAGCGTGGGCAGATACTGCAGGAGCGGCGCGGTCGGGGCAAAGGAGCGGTGAGTGATCGTGGAGCGACATGATCGGGGATCAGGAGAGGCGAGAGTTCGGGGCCCAGGAGAGGCGAGGTCCCAGGGGGAGCACAGGCCAGCCCACACAGCGATATGTGTGCGCACTAGTTCTGTGCAGTAGAGCTGGTCTCCAGTCATCTTGGTTAACCCTTGCCACTGGACCAAGACCTAGCTCTGTCAAGCCCGTGTGGTGGTTGGTGTGCAACGGTCACCCCACGTTAAAATAATCCACGCACAGGCATCTTCCACCCTTCAGGATGTAGTTCGGGATCTGAAATATTAGGTCCTTCATTGAAACACCGGTGATCTCATTGAACTCATCCCTTTTTGGCATGGAAGCAAGTCATCTTCGATTCGAGGGACTGCCTAAGAAGAAAGATATGCAACCCTGGGAGGCATAACGTGCACTTCAGAGCAGTGGTTGGGGGGTATCAGTCAGGGGGAAGGGCCCTCTATGGCTGTTGGGGTCCTCTACATTGGCGTGGGGTAGCTGACCTAAAGCTGCCTTACGTCCGATCACCTAACCCAACACATCCCAATATGGACTCTTCCAACTTATTCTCAGGAGATAACGATTTTATAAACTGACTCCCTCCATTTCTGAAGAAGGAGGGTCCTCACGTACAATGATAGCCAAAATTTTCAACTGAAAATGCCGTTCCCATGACACCTCCCCCAGTGACTCCTCCCCCAGTGACTCCTCCCCCAGTGACACGTTCCCCAGTGACACCTCCCCCAGTGACACGTTCCCCAGTGACACGTTCCCCAGTGACTCCTCCCCCAGTGACACGTTCCCCAGTGACACCTCCCCCAGTGACTCCTCCCCCATTGACACGTTCCCCAGTGACTCCTCCCCCAGTGACACGTTCCCCAGTGACTCCTCCCCCAGTGACTCCTCCCCCAGTGACACCTCCCCCAGTGACTCCTCCCCCAGTGACACGTTCCCCAGTGACTCCTCCCCCAGTGACACGTTCCCCACTGACACCTCCCCCAGTGACACGTTCCCCAGTGACACCTCCCCCAGTGACACCTCCTCCAGTGACACGTTCCCCAGTGACTCCTCTCCCAGTGACACCTCCCCCAGTGACTCCTCCCCCAGTGACTCCTCCTCCAGTGACACCTCCCCCAGTGACACCTCCCCCAGTGACACGTTCCCCAGTGACTCCTCTCCCAGTGACACCTCCCCCAGTGACTCCTCCCCCAGTAACACGTTCCCCAGTGACACCTCCCCCAGTGACTCCTACCCCAGTGACACGTTCCCCAGTGACACGTTCCCCAGTGACACCTCCCCCAGTGACTCCTCCCCCAGTGACACGTTCCCCAGTGACTCCTCCCCCAGTGACACCTCCCCCAGTGACTCCTCCCCCGTGACTCCTCCCCCAGTGACACCTCCCCCAGTGACTCCTCCCCCAGTGACACGTTCCCCAGTGACTCCTCCCCCAGTGACTCCTCCCCCAGTGACACGTTCCCCAGTGACACCTCCCCCAGTGACTCCTCCCCCAGTGACACGTTCCCCAGTGACTCCTCCCCCAGTGACACCTCCCCCAGTGACTCCTCCCCCAGTGACACCTCCCCCAGTGACTCCTCCCCCAGTGACACGTTCCCCAGTGACTCCTCCCCCAGTGACACGTTCCCCAGTGACACCTCCCCCAGTGACACGTTCCCCAGTGACACATGCCCCGTGACACGTTCCCCAGTGACACCTCCCCCAGTGACACGTTCCCCAGTGTCTCCTCCCCCAGTGACACGTTCCCCAGTGACTCCTCCCCCAGTGACTCCTCCCCCAGTGACACGTTCCCCAGTAACTCCTCCCCCAGTGACTCCTCCCCCAGTGACACCTCCCCCAGTGACTCCTCCCCCAGTGACACGTTCTCCAGTGACTCATCCCCCAGTGACACCTCCCCCAGTGACTCCTCCCCCAGTGACACCTCCCCCAGTGACTCCTCCCCCAGTGACACGTTCCCCAGTGACACCTCCTCCAGTGACACGTTCCCCAGTGACACCTCCCCTATGACACGTGCCCCAGTGACTCCTCCCCCAGTGACACGTTCCCCAGTGACACCTCCCCCAGTGACACGTTCCCCAGTGACACGTTCCCCAGTGACTCCTCCCCCAGTGACACGTTCCCCAGTGACTCCTCCCCCAGTGACACGTTCCCGAGTGACACCTCCCCCAGTGACACCTCCCCCAGTGACTCCTCCCCCAGTGACACGTTCCCCAGTGACTCCTCCCCCAGTGACACGTTCCCCAGTAACTCCTCCCCCAGTGACTCCTCCCCCAGTGACACCTCCCCCAGTGACTCCTCCCCCAGTGACATGTTCTCCAGTGACTCATCCCCCAGTGACTTGTTCCCCAGTGACACCTCCCCCAGTGACACGTTCCCCAGTGACTCCTCCCCAGTGACTCCTCCCCCAGTGACACGTTCCCCAGTGACTCCTCACCCAGTGACACCTCCCCCAGTGACTCCTCCCCCAGTGACTCCTCCCCCAGTGACACCTCCCCCAGTGACACCTCCCCCGTGACACGTTCCCCAGTGACTCCTCCCCCAGTGACACGTTCCCCAGTGACACCTCCCCCAGTGACACGTTCCCCAGTGACACGTTCCCCAGTGACTCCTCCCCCAGTGACACGTTCCCCAGTGACTCCTCCCCCAGTGACACGTTCCCCAGTGACTCCTCCCCCAGTCACTCCTCCCCCAGTGACTCCTCCCCCAGTGACACGTTCCCCAGTGACTCCTCCCCCAGTGACACGTTCCCCAGTGACTCCTCCCCCGTGACACGTTCCCCAGTGACACGTTCCCCAGTGACACCTCCCCCGTGACACGTTCCCCAGTGACACGTTCCCCAGTGACACCTCCCCCAGTGACTCCTCACTCCTCCCCCAGTGACACCTCCCCCAGTGACACCTCCCCCAGTGACTCCTCCCCCAGTGACACATTCCCCAGTGACTCCTCCCCCATTGACACGTTCCCCAGTAACTCCTCCCCCAGTGACTCCTCTCCCAGTGACACCTCCCCCAGTGACTCCTCCCCCAGTGAAACGTTCCCCAGTGAATCCTTCCCCAGTGACACGTTCCCCAGTGACTCCTCCCCAGTGACTCCTCCCCCAGTGACACGTTCCCCAGTGACTCCTCCCCCAGTGACTCCTCCCCCAGTGACGCCTCCCCTAGTGACACCTCCCCCAGTGACTCCTCCCCCAGTGACACGTTCCCCAGTGACTCCTCCCCCAGTGACACGTTCCCCAGTGACACCTCCCCCGTGACACGTTCCCCAGTGACTCCTCCCCCAGTGACACCTCCCCCAGTGACTCCTCCCCCAGTGCCTCCTCCCCCAGTGACTCCTCCCCCAGTGACACGTTCCCCAGTGACTCCTCCCCCAGTGACACGTTCCCCAGTGACACCTCCCCCAGTGACACGTTCCCCAGTGACACCTCCCCCGTGACACGTTCCCCAGTGACTCCTCCCCCAGCGACACGTTCCCCAGTGACACCTCCCCCAGTGACACATTCCCCAGTGACTCCTCCCCCAGCGACACGTTCCCCAGTGACACCTCCCCCAGTGACACATTCCCCAGTGACACGTTCCCCAGTGACTCCTCCCCCAGTGACACGTTCCCCAGTGACTCCTCCCCCAGTGACACGTTCCCCAGTGACTCCTCCCCCAGTCACTCCTCCCCCAGTGACACCTCCCCCGTGACACGTTCCCCAGTGACACGTTCCCCAGTGACTCCTCCCCCAGTGACACGTTCCCCAGTGACACCTCCCCGTGACATGTTCCCCAGTGACACGTTCCCCAGTGACACCTCCCCCAGTGACTCCTGACTCCTCCCCCAGTGACACCTCCCCCAGTGACACCTCCCCCAGTGACTCCTCCCCCAGTGACACGTTCCCCAGTGACTCCTCCCCCAGTGACACGTTCCCCAGTAACTCCTCCCCCAGTGACTCCTCTCCCAGTGACACCTCCCCCAGTGACTCCTCCCCCAGTGAAACGTTCCCCAGTGACTCCTTCCCCAGTGACACGTTCCCCAGTGACTCCTCCCCAGTGACTCCTCCCCCAGTGACACGTTCCCCAGTGACTCCTCCCCCAGTGACTCCTTCCCCAGTGACGCCTCCCCTAGTGACACCTCCCCCAGTGACTCCTCCCCCAGTGACACGTTCCCCAGTGACTCCTCCCCCAGTGACACGTTCCCCAGTGACACCTCCCCGTGACACGTTCCCCAGTGACTCCTCCCCCAGTGACACGTTCCCCAGTGACACCTCCCCCGTGACACGTTCCCCAGTGACTCCTCCCCCAGTGACACCTCCCCCAGTGACTCCTCCCCCAGTGACACGTTCCCCAGTGACACCTCCCCCAGTGACACGTTCCCCAGTGACTCTGTCATGTATTGAACCAGCATTGTAACCCATGTATAATCTGACCTAAGTTGTACACTGTGAGAACAATGACCACCAGGTGGTGAACTTGTGGGAGACACTCCTAACCTAGACCTTCAGATATAAAAGGGGAAGCTCCACCCACTTCCATTACTTGAGTGCTATCCACATGAACTCGCTGAACTTCAGCTTGCAGCGATTTCCACCAGCGTTCATTTCTGCAATTTCTGCAGGTATTTTGCTCACCTCTGCAAACTCCGGCTGATGGTCTTGCAGGCCAGGACCACCATCCAAGTCATTAATATAGATTGTAAATAGTTGAGGCCCCAGCACCGATCCCCGGCACCCCACTAGTTACCATTTGCCAATCAGAAAATGACCCATTTATCCCAACTCTGTCAATTAGGCAATCCAAGAACTCTATGTTGTTCCAAATCGGGCCTCTTGTCCATCCCCCACTCCCTTTGCTGTGCCATCAGTTGTCGAGGCCCTAAACTCTGGAATTCCCTCCCTAAACCTCTCTGCCGCTTTCTCCTCCTTCAAGACCTTCCTTTAAAACAACCTCTTTGACCAAGCCTTTGCACGCCTGTCCTAATATCTCCTTCTGTGGTTTCATTTTGTCTGATTCTGCTCTGTGAAGCGCCTTGGGACATTTTTCTGCATTATTTATTGGTAGTCTGTCATATCCAACAAAGACGTTGATGTGCTAATCATCAATGGCATGTGTCTTCAAGTGGCTGTATAGGTCAATTCTGGATACACATAGTCTCTTGCACGTCGGACAAGGGAAGTTCGATGTGCCTGATGCTGACAGTACTGCCACCTGATGTTGTCTATCTCTAGTGTCCCGCAGGCGTTGACATCGGTGTCTTCGAAGGTCTGGCAGGCAGTTCACGTGAGAGTTCACCACTGGATTTTATTAGCTGCTGTCTCGAGGTCCTTTGGTCGGATGCCACAGTACTGGAGGTTAGCCTTGATGCAATTTCTGTAGCGCTTGCGGGGGGCCCCCCTGGTATCTTCGACCATCACAGAGCTCGCCGTGAAGAAGCTGACGAGGGATCCTTGACTCATCCATGCGGATGACGTGTCCAGCCCACCGGAACTGGGCTCGCATGATCATCAACTTTTTGATGTGACGTCTGTAGGGTGTCCAAGTCTCACATCCATAAAGGAGAGATGAGAGAACGACTGCTCTATACACCAACAGTTTAGTTGACAGTCGGATGTGGTGGTGACTCAACACCAAGTGCCTGGCTGGCTTTACAGATCCTTGCATCAATCCCCTTGTCCAAGGACCCATCACTTGATATGGTGCTGCCAAGGTACTTGAAGCTGTCCACTGATTTTAGTTGTATACTGGCAATGAAGACTGTGGGAGCAGGTGCTGGGGTGCCAGGGGCAGGCTGATAGAGAACCCCGGTTTTACTAATTAAAGGCGCTATATAAATGCAAGTTGATGCAATTTGTATTGTTGAGATTGCTCTTCTCGTCAACAACTTTTCATTCAGTGAGAGTGTGCTTTGTTTAACAATCCTGACAGCAAGAGTCTGTAAAGTATAGTTACTGCGAGGGATGTTCACATCTCTCTGGTACCACACAACACGTGTTGGTTCACCAGCACTGAGAATCCAGAGGTTACTGCACGCCCTGTGCTGACAGGCAATGTCTGCCCGTCATGGTGCTGAGTGTCACAGCCACAGGGGTCCCTCCCTCCACTCACTCAATCTGGACACATATCGGCAGTCACACTTCAGGTCTCCTCAGGGTATATCGGGGCTGGCCAGCGGGCTGTCTCACATTCACACATTCCTTACAATTCTCAGAATCATTCATCAGCAAATTCATATCTGCGTTTAAAAATAATTCACTTGCTTGACCTTATAACTCTGATTCTGGTCATTGTACACGGGGAGGGTCCTGATTATGCTCACTGTGTACACGGGACAGGGGTCTTGATTCTGGTTATTGTACACGGGGCAGGGGTCCTGAGGTCAGTGTATACACGGGGAGGGGTCCTGAGGTCAGTGTGTACATGGGGAGGGGTCCTGATTATGCTCACTGTGTACATGGGGCAGGGGTCTTGATTCTGGTCATTGTACACAGGGCAAGGTCCTGAGGTCATTGTGTACACGGGGAGGGGTCCTGAGGTCAGTGTGTACACGGGGCAGGGGTCCTGAGGTCAGCATGTACATGGGGCAGGGGTCCTGAGGTCAGTGTGTACACGGGGCAGGGGTCCTGACGTCAGCGTGTACATGGGGCAGGGGTCCTGAGGTCAGTGTACACACGGGGCAGGGGTCCTGAGGTCAGTGTGTACATGGGGCAGGGGTCCTGAGGTCAGTGTGTACACGGGGCAGGGGTCCTGAGGTCAGTTTGTACACGGGGCAGGGGTCCTGAGGTCAGTGTACACATGGGGCAGGGGTCCTGAGGTCATGTGTACACGGGGCAGTGGTCCTGAGGTCAGTGTGCACACGGGGCAGGGGTCCTGAGGTCAGTGTGTACACGGGGCAGGGATCCTGAGCTAGGAGTGCTTGCCTTTTATAAACAGCAGTATATTATTAATAATAATATGCTAACATCTGTCTATGGAAAGGGATATCCTCCATTCATTCTGGTCAGTTTCTTTCACCTTCACAGAAACCTGTGGCAACTTTTTGAATGTCGAGCTCCCTGTTTTCGGGTTGTATTGATTCAGACGGGATTGCAGAGCACGGGCGCGCTTGTGATAGAACGACGGTGTACCACTGCACCGGTGCAAATGCGGGATGAATGTGGTGATAATCTTTTAGGGTTGAAAATGTTATGTATTTCACTATCTTGCAATGACAATAGTTATGTAACTGTAACTCATGCACACTGTACTTGTACCCTTGAAATGCACACCCTGACCACAGGGGCGGAGCTTGCGGGAGACATTCCTCCCCTGGGTTTCCAGGTATAAAAGGGGAGGTCCCACTCAGGGTCAGCACTCCTTGGTCCTGGGAATAAAGTGAAGGTCACAGAGTGACCGTGTCTGATATATCCATGCCTCATGTGAGTTTGTAACAAGGTGCAGAAACACTACATCTGGCGACGAGAAACGGGAATCACCGAACCACGAGGATGGCCACCGGTGGCACAGAGGAATATTACTGTGTGGGTGAGGACTGGGACGACTTTGTGGAAAGACTCCAGCAGAGCTTTGTCACAAAGGACTGGCTGGAAGAGACAGCGGCTGACAAGCGGAGGGCGCATCTACTGACCAGCTGTGGGCCACAGACGTATGCGCTGATGAAAGACCTGCTCGCACCCCAAAAGCCAGTGGACAAGTCCTTCGATGAGCTCAGCCAGTTGATCAGTGAGCATCTCAAGCTGGCAAGTAGCGTACACATGGCCCGGCACCGGTTCTACTCTCACCGGCATCGGGAGGGTCAAAACGTCTCGGACTTCGTGGCGGAACTGTGGCGTTTGGCCAGTCTCTGCAAGTTCTCCAATGCCTGCAGGGGGGAGATGTTAAGGGACTTTTTCATCGAGGGCATTAATCATGCCGGCATTTTCAGGAAGCTCATAAAGACCAAGGACCTGACTTTAGCAGGGGCGGCATTGATAGCTCAGACCTTTATGGCAGGGAAAGAGGAGACCAAGCTAATTTACGCACGCAGCCCTGGTTTTAACGTTGCGATGAACTAGGGAGTTAATGTTGTAAAAGTGATACAGAACCCCGCAGGCAGGCAAGGGCAATTCGACACCGCCCAGGCAGGCAAGGGGAATTCGACACTGCCCAGGCAGCAACAAGCTCCAGGGTGGGCCCGCAACAAGGACAATGGAAAGAGGATCGGCAATTCACACCATCACGAGGAACAATGCATCCCGTGATGGGACTAATAACACCCTCCATCAGAGTGCTTAGAAACAGCCAAACGGGCCATCAGAGAGGAATGCCTGGGAATAGTCCTTTTGTTGACAGCAACCTCAGCTCATGTTGGAGGTGTGGGGTAGACACACTGCCAAAAGCTGCAGGTTCCAGCTTTATACCTATAGGATTTGTAATGTCAGTGGACACTTGGCCAGGATGTGCAAAAAGGCAGGAGCGAGGCTAGTCTGCGAGACAGAGGAACCAGACAATGGGTCTGTAATGCAGGATGAGGCCTGGGGAACAACCATGGATGTTGAAGTTCAGAGAGTTCATGTGGCTGACGTCCACAGCTCATACACTAAAATGCCATCCATGATGATGAAAGTCTTACTGAATGGCATCCCGGTGCACATGGAGCTGGATACCGGAGCTAGCCAGTCACTCATGAGCGCCCAACAATTTGAGAGACTATGGCCACACAGAGCTAGCAAGCCCAAACTGGAACGCATTGAGATGCAGCTACATGCGTACACCAAAGAGATAATCCCAGTGCTGGGCAGTGCAAACTTGGTGGTAACGCATAATGGATCACAGAACCGGCTGCCACTCTGGATTGTTCCAGGAAATGGCCCCGCGCTCTTGGGGAGGAGTTGGCTAGCTGAGATGAACTGGAAATGGGGGGATGTGCACGCCATTTCATCCGTGGAGCGAAGTTCATGCTCACAGGTATTGCAAAAATTCGAGTCACTCTTTCAACCCGGTGTCGGAACGTTCAAGGGCACTAAAGTAGTGATACGCATCACTCCAGATGCCTGACCAGTGCACCACAAAGCCAGAGTGGTGCCGTACGTGATGCGTGAGAAAATTGAAAGTGAACTGGACAGGCTGCTCAGAGAGAGTAGAATTTCGGCCGTTGAATTCAGCGACTGGGCAAGTCCCATTGTTCCCGTCCTCAAAGCAGATGGCTCGGTTAGGATTTGTGGCGACTAGAAAGCCATCATCAACCGAGTGTCGCTGCAAGACCAATACCCACTTCCGAGAGCGGAGGATCTCTTTGCCATGCTGGCAGGTGGAAAGTTGTTCACGAAGCTGGACCTCACTTTGGCCTACATGACTCAGGAACTGGTGGAAGATTCCAAGCTTCTGACCACCATCACGACGCACAAAGGATTATTTGTCTACAACAGGTGCCTGTTTGGCATTCGTTTGGCAGCGGCTATCCTTCAGCGAAACATGGAAAGCTTGCTCAAGTCCATCCCTGGCCGTATTCCAAGACGACATCCTTATAACGGGTCGAGACACCGAGGAACACCTCCGCAACCTGGAGGAGGTGCTACGCCGATTGGATCGGGTAGGCTTGCGGCTGAAAAAGGCCAAGTGCATGTTTTTGGCCCGAGAGGTCGAGTTCCTGGGCAGGAAGGTTGCCGCAGACGGGATCCGGCCCACTGAATCAAAAACTGAGGCGATTCGCCGGGCACCCAGGCCCGGCAACACGTCGGAGCTACGATAATTCCTGGGACTTTTGAACAATTTTGGGAACTTTCTGCCGAACTTAAGCACATTGTTGGAGCCGTTACACATGCTCCTCCGTAAAGGGTGTGAATGGTTTTGAGGGGACGGTCAAGAAAGGGCTTTCAATAAGGCGAGGAACCTGCTGTGTTCCAACAAACTGTTGACTTTGTATGACCCCTGTAAAAAACTGGTTTTAACATGCGATGCGTCATCCTATGGGGTTGGGTGTGTGTTGCAGCAGGGTAACGATGACGGCCAACTCCAACCGGTGGCTTATGCCTCCAGGTCGCTCTCCCAGGCAGAGCATGGATACGGCATGGTCGAGAAGGAGGCACTCGCGTGTGTGTACGGTGTGAAAAAGATGCACCAGTATCTTTTCGGTAGACGATTCGAGCTAGAGATGGACCACAAGCCGTTAACATCCCTGTTGTCCGACAGCAAAACTGTCAACGCTAACGCGTCAGCTCGCATACAGCGCTGGGCCCTCACACTGGCTGCGTATGACTACACCATACGGCACCGGCCAGGCACCGAAAATTGCGCTGACACACTCAGCAGGCTCCCACTGGCCACCACCGAGGGGGCGTCGGAGCAGAGCTCCGAAATGGTCATGGCCGTTGAAGCTTTTGATACTGCAGGCTCCCCCATCACAGTCCAATAAATCAAACTCTGGACCAACAGGGACCCCTCCTATCCATGATAAAGAAATGTGTCCTGACTGGGAATTGGGCGCCCGCACACAGGGCGAGCCCCGAGGAAGTCAGGCCGTTTCAGAGACGGATGGATGAACTCTCCATCCAAGCCGACTGCCTGTTATGGGGCAGCCGGGTAGTCATGCCCCAGAAAGGAAGGGAAGCATTCATCAGGGAACTCCACAGCGAGCACCCTGGCATTGTGTTAATGAAGGCCATTGCCCGGTCACATGTATGGTGGCCGGGGATTGACTCAGACCTGGGACACTGGGTTCACAGTTGCACGACATGTGCCCAGCTGGGCAATGCCCCCAGGGAGGCCCCACCAGGCCATGGTCACGCATTCATGTAGACTATGCGGGTCCGTTCATGGGGAAAATGTTCCTGATCGTTGTTTATGCATACTCGAATTGGATCGAGTGCATCATATTGAACTTGTGCACGACATTTTTCACTGTGGAGAGTCTGTGTATGGTTTTTGCGACCCACGGCTTGCTGGACATCCTGGTCAGCGACAATGGCCCATGTTTTACCAGCCATGAATTCCAGGAGTTTATGTCGGGCAATGGGATCAAGCACGTCCGGACAGTGCTGTTCAAGCCGGCTTCCAATGGCCAGGCGGAACGGACGGTCCAAGTCATAAAGCAGGGCATGCTACGCATCCAAGGACCCTCCCTTCAGTACCGCCTATCGCGCCTCCTGCTGGCCTACAGGTCCCGCCCGCACTCGCTCACGGGAGTCCCGCCAGTGGAACTCCTCATGAAACGCATGCTCAAGATGCGGCTGTCCCTCATTCACCCAGCCCTGGCAGGCATTGTTGAGGGCAAGCGCCAGTCCCAAACCGAGCTCCATGATCGAGGCTCAAGGGGGAGGTGTATAGGAATAGATGACCCGGTATTTGTTTTTAACCATGCTTTGGGATCCAAATGGCTTGAGGGCACTGTAATCGGCAAAGAAGGGAACAGGGTCATGGTGGTCAGACTATGCCGCAAACACTTGGACCAAGTAAAGACAAGGTACAGCATAGACACGGAGGAACCTGAAGAAGAGCATAATGAGATAGCACCCATACCACTGCCAGCGCATGAGCAACAAAGACATTCCTCAGCATGCACAGTCCCTGTGGCCAGGCTGGACAGGCCGGAATCACCTCAAGTGACAGAGACGCGTGCTGAGGCTCAGCCACCAGAGCCACAACTGCGGCGCTCCACGAGAGAGCGTCAACCACCCGATAGACTTAACCTCTGAAACTAAAAGGACTCAAGGGGGGAGGTGATGTCATGTATTTCACCATCTTGCAATGACAATAGTTATGTAACTGTAACTCATGCACACTGTACCTGTACCCTTGAAATGCACACGCTGACCACAGGGGGTGAGCTTGCGGGAGACACTCCTCACCTGGGTTTCCAGGTATAAAAGGGGAAGTCCCACCCAGGGTCAGCACTCCTTGGTCCTGGGAATAAAGTGAAGGTCACAGAGTGACCGTGTCTGATATATACATGCCCCGTGTGAGTTTGTAACAAGGTGCAGAGACACTACAGAAAAAACCTTCCAGTGCCAGCGATGTGTTCAGGAACACAGGGGTATGGAGGAAGGGAACACAAAGCCAAGTGTAAGCTGAGCCAGTGATGTTTTGTCTCTGGTTTGATTCAACTGAATTGGCGAAGTTGAAAGGCACCTGGAGCGGTGTCCCAGCCTCTTGCTTATCCCTGTAATCAGCACTCAACATGGCCACTCCTCAGCCTCTGGCTGCTTGGATTGATTCCAGGGCAAAACATAAAGCTCACAGGAGCCTGAGGGCTATCAGTCAACGCCTATTTACACATCCTCGTCTCCCTCCTTCACCTGTCTTTTATTCTCCCTTTCCTCACACTCTTTCTACTGCTCCCTCTCTCTTGTCTCTCATGTCATCCCCTTTCTCTCCCTGCTGTCTCTGGCTTATCCATGTGTCATCATCATAGGCAGTCCCTCGGAATCGAGGAAGACTTGCTTCCACTCTTAAAATAAGTCCTTAGGTGACTGAACAGTCCAATACGAGAACCACAGTCTCTGTCACAGGTGGGACAGACAGTGGTTGAGGGAAGGGGTGGGTGGGACTGGTTTGCCGCACGCTCTTTCCACTGCCTGCGCTTGATTTCTGCATGCTCTCAGCGATGAGACTCGAGGTGTTCAGCACCCTCCCGGAAGATCTTCCTCCACTTAGGGCGGTCTTTGGCCAGGGACTCCCAGGCGTCGGTGGGGATGTTGCACTTTATCGGGGAGGCTTTGAGGGTGTCCTTGTAACGTTTCCTCTGCCCACCTTTGGCTCTTTTTTACCGTGGAGTTCTGAGTAGAGCACTTGCTTTGAGAGTCTCATGTCTGGCATGCGGACAATGTGGCCTGCCCAGCGGAATTGATCAAGTGTAGTCAGCGCTTCAATGCTGGGGATGTTGGCCTGGTCGAGGACACTGATGTTAGTGTGTCTATCCTCCCAGGGGATTTGCAGGATCTTGCGGAGACATCGTTGGTGGTATTTCTCCAGCGACTTGAGGTGTCTACTGTACATGGTCCACGTCTCTGAGCCATACAGGAGGACAGATATTACTACAGTCCTGTAGACCATGAGCTTGGTGGTAGATTTGGGGGCCTGGTCTTCGAACACTCTTTTCCTCAGGCGACCGAAGGCTGCACTGGCGCACTGGAGGCAGTGTTGAATCTCGTCGTCAATGTCTGCTCTTGTTGATAAGAGGCTCCCGAGGTATAGGAAATGGTCCACGTTGTCCAGGGCCGTGCCGTGGATCTTGGTGATTGGGGGACAGTGCTATGCGGCGAGGACAGGCTGGTGGAGGACCTTTGTCTTACGGATGTTTAGCATAAGGCCCATGCTTTCGTACGCCGCAGTAAATACGTTGACCATGACTTGGAGATCAGCCTCATTGTCTGTGTAAAGTGTAACAGGACCCCTGTGCCCAGTCTTATCATTGATGTCTGATTAGCTATACTATCAGCTGATAAACTTTGCCTTGGGGAACAATCTATTTCACTTCACTCCATTAAATGCCGGCCTCCTCCTTTGATGTCTGCAGTGTTATTACCTTTACCTTGGCTTCTGATCTCTGCCATCTCTTAAGCAATCATTTACCTTCAATTAGCATAGGCTGACCTTTTATTCCGAGAGTTGGATTGTGCAGACGGAATTGTTTAATCAAACACCCATCAAGACTTCAGCACAGACCAGGGCGAAGCTCGTCGCTACACTCTGCAGCCAGTTGGGATTTTGTCCCATTGTTATTTTTGCAGCAGAAACCGTGTGAGGGTGAAGAATGGGTGTTGAACTTGCGTCTTTGCCCTGGTGGTCTTTGGGTTGGATATCCCTCCCCGCTGCCGCTGGGAAGTGGGCAGTTCCAGGGCGGATGGGGCAGGGGGCGGTCCATGGGCGTGCTGTTCTGTCACCAGCTCCCAGCGCACCAGGATTCTCCTCCTCAGTAAATACACCGCGTCAATGAAGGAAATACTCTGAAGGAGCGTAGAGACTTGACTATTCCAACGCACTCCTGGCTTCCCACATTCTACCCTATGTAAACTAGGATCCAAAACTCGGCTGCCCATGTCCTAACTCGCACCGAGTCCCGCTCACCCATCACCCCTGTGCTCGCTGACCTACATTGGCTTCCGGTTAAGCAACGCTTTGATTTTGAAATTCTCATCCTTATTTTCAAATCCCTCCATGGCCTCGCCCCTCCCTATCTCTGTAATCTCCTCCAACCTCACAACCCCACAAGATGTCTGAGCTCCTCTAGTTCTGCCCTGTTGAGCATCCCTGATTATAATCGCTCCACCATTGGTGGCCGTGCCTTCAGTTGCCTGGGCCCTAAGCTCTGGAACTCCCTGCCTAAACCTCTCCATCTCTGTCCTCCTTTAAGACGCTTTTTAAAACCTACCTCTTTAACCAAGCTTTTGGTCATCTGCCGCAATTTCTTCTTATGTGGCTCGGTGTCAAAGTTATGTTTTGTCTTATAACACTGCTGTGAAACGCCTTGGGACATTTTCTACGTTAAAGGCGCTATATAAATACAAGTTGTTGTAAATTCTAAATGGCCCCATCGATTGCACCTGGCCAACGTGTCAATTGTAACTTTAGAGCAAGCTCTTCAACGCCTCCGGGGATCCTGGCTGCACACTGCTCCTGTGGGCACTGAGCTCAGTGGCAGGGATTTCCTCTCCTCTCCCGCGCAGGTGGTCCCCACTGGAAATCCCCCCCGGAGCCCGCCAACACTGACCCAGGGAACTCTGCCCGGGTCCGAGTCCGGCCCCATGGGTGGGCGGTGAGTGCACCCTCCCACACCGCTGACTGCGCCGGAGGCTGGCAGGCCCTCGGAGAGAAGGTGTCCAATCTGGGGGTATGCACTGTCAGGAGGTGGAGCCAAGCAAAGGCTCCAACACGATGTTCCACTCGGTCTGTCGGGTCTCTGATCATAGCACCATAGAAATTTACAGCGCGGAAGGAGGCCATTTCAGCCCATCGTGTCTGTGCCGGCCGACCGAGAGCTATACAGCCTAATCCCACTTTCCAGCTCTCGGTCCGTAGCCCTGCAGGTTACGGCACTTGAAATGCACAGCCAGGCACTTTTTAAATGTGGTGAGGGTTTCTGCCTCTACCACTCTTTCAGACAGTGAGTTCCAGACCCCCATCATCCTCTGGGTGAAGAAACTTCTCCTCAACTCCCCTCTAATCCTTCTACCAATTACTTTAAATCTATGCCCCCTGGTTGTTGACCCCTCTGCATAGGGAAATAGTTCCGTCCAATCCACTATATCCAGGCCCCTCATAATTTTATACACCTCAATAAAGTCTCCCCTCAGCCTCCTCAGTGCCCAAGAAAACAAATCCATCCTATCCAATAATAATGCACAACAACCGACATAGCACCTCCCAAGACACTTCACAGGAGCATCATCAACCAAAGGAGAGAGGACGGTAGGTGACCAAAAGTTTGGTCAGAGAAGTGACTTTAAAGGAGTGTCTTCAAGGAGGAGAGATACAGAGGCGGAGAGGTTCATGGAGGAAATTCTACAGTTTGGGGGATGAGAATCAAGAGGCCAGAATTGGAGGCAGGCAGAAAGTTGTAGAGCTGAAGGAGGTTACACGCGGAAACACATCACTGTACTGAGAAATGCACAACAGGAAAGCAGCTGTTTGTCTGAAATGAAGACCACATCCTCTCCCTATGGGGTACAACCCCACTTACACAAGTCCAGAGAGACTGGGCACAAGTTGGCAAGAGTTAAAACTGAGTGACGCTCCCCCTTCCCACAGTGTGTGCAGGGGAACTGCTGGACTTTCGCTGGAATAGTGTCCGCCCTGGCTCAGTGGGGAACTCTCATCTTTCAACCATGGAGGTGGTGGGCTCACATAATAGAAACATAGAAACATAGAAAATAGGTGCAGGAGTAGGCCATTCGGCCCTTCGAGCCTGCACCACCATTCAACGAGTTCATGGCTGAACATGCAACTTCAGAACCCCATTCCCGCTTTCTCGCCATACCCCTTTATCCCCCTAGTAGTAAGGACTACATCTAACTCCTTTTTGAATACATTTAGTGAATTGACCTCAACAACTTTCTGTGGCAGAGAATTCCACAGGTTCACCACTCTCTGGGCGAAGAAGTTTCTCCCCATCCCGGTCCCAAATGGCCTACCCCTTTATCCTTAGACTGTGACCCCTGGTTCTGGACTTCCCCAACATTGGGAACATTCTTCCTGCATCCAACCTGTCTAAACCCGTCAGAATTCCAAATGTTTCTATGAGATCCCCTCTCATTCTTCTGAACTCCAGTGAATACAAGCCCAGTTGATCCAGTCTTTCTTGATATGTCAGTCCTGCCATCCCGGGAATCAGTCTGGTGAACCTTCGCTGCACTCCCTCAATAGCAAGAATGTCCTTCCTCAAGTTAGGAAACCAAAACTGTACACAATACTCCAGGTGTGGCCTCACCAAGGCCCGAACAACTGTATTAACACCTCCCTGTCCCTATACTCAAATCACCTCGCTATGAAGGCCAACATGCCATTCGCCCCCCTAACCGCCTGATGCACCTGCATGCCAACCTTCAATGACTGATGCACCATGACACCCAGGTCTTGTTGCACCTCCCCTTTTCCTAATCTGTCACCATTAGGCTAACACTCCAGTGCAGTGCTGAGGGAGCACTGCACTGTCGGAGCTGTCGTTGAACCGAGGCCCTGTCTGCTCTCTCAGGTGGATGTAAACGACCCCCTGGCACTGTGCTAATTTCAGGTAGTTCTCCCAGTATTTTGGCCAAAATTTATGCAGCAACCAATATCATCAAAACAGATAACTTGGCCTCTCCCCTACTTCCTGCTTCGCTGCTGAAATGCCGAGCTCCAATGTTAAGATTGTGCCCCTTGTTCTGGATTCCCCATCAGAGGAAGTAGTAAGCAGACATGTTAAAGGGGCACTGTTTTCATGAAAGAATTTCATTGCTTTTGTAGGGTCTGGTTGTTGGGAAAACCAAGACATCATGTGTCGTCACCGTGACAAGAATTGGTGTGGACTCGAATTGTGTCATCCTGTTGTGTGTTTAGAATTAAAACAACAAGAAAAGATTTGCCAATGATGTTTTTAATGAAGCTAACTTTAATGATATGGAACAAACCAGTCAATAGTCCACAAATTGGTTCTTGAAACAGAAGCTGCTGGTTGCTGACAGAATCACAGCACTGTGCGATTAACCTTGTTTAAAACGGCAATGGTGTTTAGTGGAGGCAGAGGTGGGCCCTGTCATAGTGCGATCTGATTGGGTGTGGGAAGCCCCCGCCCTCTTTCTTCAGGATGAATCACATTACGTTGTCCACGCCACTTATGAAGGTTTCTAACTGTGTCCCGGGCTTGGCTGCAGAAGAAGAATGAAGAAAGAGCATTGGTGAACAGCAGCTGTTGATGCTGGACTTGTGTCAACAAAGATTCTGAGTCCTGTTCTCCATGGAGAGGATGTTTCTCCAGGACGGTGTCCCGATCTTCCCCGACAATTAACGCTTCCACCATTATCGTGGCCTGCTTGTGTCACTCAAATTCTGTTCTCTTTGATTAAATGTCCCTAACTCCCAGAACACCACCTCCCTCCGTGCTGCATCTGCCTCAGTCTCTCGCACCTGCACAGAGCATTGCCCTCACATTCCACAGATTGATTACAATCAGAAGCTGGGATAAGATATTTCTGCATGAACTGCTAAGCTGCATCTTGTCGTGAGGTAAGGCCTTCAGCTGCTTCTATCCGAAGACTGGGCCTTGTCAAAGAATGCTGGGGAGCAGGGACCAACACACAAATAAATCAATACTTTATGGCCGAGAAATTCAGGAACTTCCATTTTTGGTGCTTTACCCGCAGAGTGTCAATGGGGAGGTGCGAGGAGCCTGGGATCTTGGGCCTCAGACCTCATTATCATGTAGACGGCACAACGGTAGGGGCCCACACAGGGTCACAGGTCAGAGGTAGAGACCCACACAGGGTCACAGGTCAGGGGTAGAGGCCCACACAGGGTCACAGGTCAGGGGTAGAGGCCCACACAGGGTCACAGGCCAGGGGTAGAGGCCGACACAGGGTCACAGGTCAGGGGTAGAGGCCCACACAGGGTCACAGGTCAGGGGTAGAGGCCCACACAGGGTCACAGGCCAGGGGTAGAGGCCCACACAGGGTCACAGGTCAGGGGTAGAGGCCCACACAGGGTCACAGGTCAGGGGTAGAGGCCCACACAGGGTCACAGGTCAGGGGTAGAGGCCCACACAGGGTCACAGATCAGGGGTAGAGGCCCACACAGGGTCACAGGTCAGGGATAGAGGCCCACACAGGGTCACAGGCCAGGGGTAGAGGCCCACACAGGGTCACAGGTCAGGGGTAGAGGCCCACACAGGGTCACAGGCCAGGGGTAGAGGCCCACACAGGGTCATGGGCCAATTGCAGCTCAGTGATTGGGTTGGATTGTGGGGTATTGGAGGAGAAGCAGCTGGGCCTCGGAGCAGGATCGGCGTTTTGTCGGGGGTTGGGTGGGAATATCGTGGCGGCAGCGAATATTGTTTGGGGCGTTGGGAGTGCTGTTGGGGGGGAGGCAGAATAGGAGGTCTGGGTCAGGGGGGCAATTGGGGGGGGGGCTGGGAGACTGCTGTGTGAAACAACAACCTGTATTTATATAGCGCCTTACATGCGGGAAACGTCCCAAGGCGCTTTACAGGAATATTATGAGATTAAAAATTTGACAACGAACTGCATGAATAGAAATTAGCGCAGGTTGGTCAAAGAGGTAGGTTTTAAGGAACGTCTTGAAGGAAGAAAGAGGTAGAGAGGCGGAGAGGTTTAGGCAGGGAGTTCCAGAACTTGGGGCCCAGGCAACAGAAGGCACGGCCACCAATGGATGAGCGATTATAATCAGGGATGCTCAAGAGGGCAGAATTAGAGGAGCGCAGATATCTCGGGGGTTGTGGGGCTGGAGCAGATTACAGAGAATGGGTGATAACAAATCGGAGACCCATCTTTACCCTGCCCAGTGAATGGCAGGCTTCCAAAAGCTCCCCCATGGGCCACAGCCTGTCTAATAGGGAGCACGTCATTGGTGACCATGGTCCTTGGTTACCTCCACTCAACTTTAGCTCATTACCTGACGGATACGTTTCTTGGTCAGTCCTTCCCCACAACTACCTTTAAACTAACTGCTTCCTCTCTGTTAACATTGAAAGCTGCTTTGGGATCAGATTAACATACGTTCTGGGCTTGGCCCACTTAGGTGCTACATTCAAGAAATTATCAACAGAAAAATTATGGGGACCCTGAAGGGCCGGGATTGGGGGGGGGCGGGGAGGGGGGGCGGGATTGGAGGGGGGGGGGAGGGGATTGGGGGCTGGGAGGGGACGGGATTGGGGGCGGGAGACAAGATTGGGGGGGGGGAGGGGATTGGGGGTGGGGGACTGGATTGGGGGCTGGGAGGGGACGGGATTGGGGCCTGGGAGGGGACGGGATTGGGGGCTGGGAGGGGAGGGGATTGGGGACGGGGACGGGATTAGGGATTTAACTCCCCACACACTGAGTTCCCATTCCCAGCCTTGTTCTGGTCCTAGAGTCGAGTGCGAGCAATGCCGGTTGGCCATGATGGGTTGACCGGGATAGGATGGTACTGATGTAGGATTAACCACCCACACATGGGTTAGTGTTACCTTCCTCGCTGTCCAGTGTCTTCCCGAATATGAACACCGTACTTGACATTATTGCTCCAAGGCTCAGGATGCCTATGAGGATGACCCACCAATGAGTCTGCAGGAGGGGGACGGAGGAAGAAAACCACAGTGAGATCGAACCAACACTCACACCAATGGGCAACAACTGAGGACACATCTTCAAAACTGAACAAAAGCAAAATAGAAGTTCTGAGATAAAGGAGAACTTTGCAAATTAGAAAGAACTAAGAACCATTGCCACCAATGAAGCGTTCCAGATTGGAGCAGCGATGACAATTGGCGGACGTTTGTCAGTCACGCCACCTGCCCTAGCCTGTTCTTCCACCTGTGGCTAGTATCCACACTCTGCATCATCACTCACCTCCGTCAGTAACCAGCCCCTCGATGTGTGACAATGACACCAAACACATGCTGAGATAGGGGCAGGAAGCACGTGATAAACTTATACAACACTCGGTTAGGTCACAGTTTGAGGACAGTGTGTAATTTGGGCGCCTTATTATAGAATGTCATGGACGCACAGTGTAGATACACAGGATGGTGCCAGGGATGGGAGAGACACAGTTATGAGGAGAGACTTGAGATAGTGGGTCTGCTCGCACTGGAGCAGAGAAGCTCTAAAGTATGAAGGGTTTTAATAGGGTGAAGTGGTTGGGGAGTCAGACAAAGGGGTGATCAATTTAAAATGGTCACAGAGAGTGAGGGGAGAGGGTGGGAGAAAAGTCTTTATACAGAAGGTTGTTGGATCGGGAATGTTTTACCACAGAGAGTGCCTGAGACACAGACCTTTTCCATCTTTTAAGAAATAATGGGATAAATGTTTGAAGCAGTGGAAGATAAAAGACTTGGGGGGAGGGTGAGACGATAGGATTAGTTCTGGATTGCTGCAGCAAAGATCTGGCAAAATGGGCCAAATGGCCTCCTCGTGCACTGCAAAGTTCCATGGGTCTCAATGTCCAGTAATACGTGCTCGCTCCAGTACACACCAACAAATCAATGGGTTTTTTCCGTTGGGTTAATTCTTTATTCATGATGGAGCCTCAAATAATTAGTATTTTACCAGAGATGGTGCTTTACCAAAAGGAGGCTGTGCTGTGGTATTTTAAATGTATTTTTGGAAGGTGCGTTACCAATTAATTAGTCTTGTGCTTTGGTGAACTTTGCCCCCTATTCCATTGTGAAGTCACCCCAGCCATTCTCTGGAGCCTTGGCCCAAGATGCTGACCAACCCATGCCGGAAGGTGTCATACCCCATGCCTTCTCGGGCTGGGGTATCGATGATCTGGACATCGAATGGGCATGGGGTATCGGTGATCTGGACACCGAGTGGACATGGGGTATCGGTGATCTGGACACCGAGTGGACATGGGGTATCGGTGATCTGGACACCGAGTGGACATGGGGTATCGGTGATCTGGACACCAAGTGGACATGGGGTATCGGTGATCTGGACACCGAGTGGACATGGGGTATCGGTGATCTGGACACCGAGTGGACATGGGGTATCGGTGATCTGGACACCGAGTGGACATGGGGTATCGGTGATCTGGACACCGAGTGGACATGGGGTATCGGTGATCTGGACACCGAGTGGACATGGGGTATCGGTGATCTGGACACCGAGTGGACATGGGGTATCGGTGATCTGGACACCGAGTGGACATGGGGTATCGGTGATCTGGACACCAAGTGGACATGGGGTATTGGTGATCTGGACACCGAGTGGACATGGGGTATCGGTGATCTGGACACCGAGTGGACATGGGGTATCGGTGATCTGGACACCGAGTGGACATGGGGTATCGGTGATCTGGACACCGAGTGACCATGGGGTATTGGTGATATGCCCACGGCTCCTGCTGCAGGTCGGAGGCTCAAACTGTTTGCCGAGTTCGGGCCTCGTTGCCATTTCGGCGCCCAGCCCTGGGCGGCAATCGGGCACGCTGCTACAGCCGCCGGTTCCCAATGGCAGAGAGACTCATCAGCTATTCCACAATATTCCACAAAGTGCAGTCAGTCGGAGGGATAGACCTATTGGGGTGAGAGTGCAAGGGCAACAGCGGGCCGGAGGACCTTTGTGGGGCGAGAGGTGCATTCCTGATCCCTCTAGTCCCACAAGCATCTTAAGAAGAACCAAAATAATTACCTTTTGGGTGAGGCCGCGATAAACACCTGGGGTGAGGCCTGGAGAAAGTGAGGATGGTTTGAACCAATTATGCGTCACCTTGAAAGTTGTACTTGGAGTCCTGTATCAGGCGCGGGACACCGAGTTACATACTTAAACAGCCTGCTGCTAGTTTTGGGCAGGAGGACTGGGCGCCCAATTAAAGGCCTGGCAGAAAAATGATTCAGGCGGGCAAACGGGCCGCAAGGTCCTCACAACACTGGCAACTGCCGGGCGCACATTTTACAGTCAAGAAATGTCGCTAACCTTGCCTTTCATTTCTACCTCTGGTTATGACCAAGTTAACAAGTTGTTGCTTAATCCAACTGAGAAAACATTGAATTCTCAATGAGTCGATCCCCCCTGGCATTTCACACACTGGGGTACAGTCTGACCTTCGTGCTCATCAGCTGCACAATTCCGCTGGCAGAGACACCCCTGTGAGTTTGAGACTCCGGCCACATTTATATTTGTCAGGCCAGGGGCAAAGATTGACCACTGGAAATAGGGCCGGTGCTGCCAGCAACAAGGTACGTTGTGGTGGGTGGGGGCTCCTGGGGAGGGGGGCCCCAGGTGATGGTGGTGGTGGGTCCTGGGGAGGCGGGGTGTCCCGGGGCGGGGGTCCCGGGGGCCCGGGGAGGCGGGGATCCAGGGTCTCTGGGGGATGTAGGGGCCCAGGGGGCCGGTGGGTGGGGGGGGGGGGTCCCGGGGAGGCGGGTCCCGGGGGGGGGGGGGGGGAGCGGGAGGGGGGGGGAGATTCCTGGAGCAGCGGCGGCCCAGGTTATTCTTGTGGACCGTATAAGAACAGTTCTACTCCTCCGGGGCTCACAGAGATAACTGAAGACTTATCTTTGGCTGGCTCCTTGTGTCAGCCGTGGCTCAGTGGGTAGCACCCTCGCCTCTGAGTCAGAAGGTGGTGAGTTCAAGTCCCACTCCAGGGACTTGAGCACAAAAAATCTAGGCTGACACTCCAGTGCAGTACTGAGGAAGCGCTGCACTGTCGGAGGGCAGTACTGAAGGAGCACTGCACTGTCAGAGGGACAGTACTGAGGGAGTGCTGCACTGTCAGAAGTGCCGTCGTTCACATGAGATGTTAAACCCAGGCCCCGTCTGCTCTCTTAAATGGACGTAAAAGATCCCATGGCACTATTTCGAAGAAGAGCAGGGCGGTATACCCAGTGTCCTGTCTAATATTTATCCCTCGATCAACAAAACTGATTATCTGCTCTTTATCCCATTGCTGTTTGTGGGAGCTTGCTGTGCACAGATCGGCTGCTGCATTTCCCACATTATAACAGTGGCTACATTCCAAAAGCACTTCATTGGCTGTAAAGTGCTTTGAGACGTCCGGTGGTCGTGAAAGGCGCTATATAAATGCAAGTGTTTTCTTTCTTTTCTTCTCATCCATCACCCATGGAAGTGATCGGAGTCATGTGAACGTGTCAGGCTGTTGTTACACACTCCCACCATTGCTGCTGGACTATCTGACTTGTGTCTCCTTACTCCCCAGCCTGCACTGTGGAGAAATTCCTATCCTCCAACAATGATGGTGTCGAAATTGGGTCCCGCTGGGTTTGAGGCGGTGGCACCGGCTGAGTGCTGATTTTACCGATGGGCGGTCGGGTGCCGCCTCAAACTGCGCAAAATTCAGGTTTGTCGGCCAAAGATGAGAGAGCAGCGCTAAAAGTGGTGTTGCACATTCACCCTCGGGTGGCAGCGGAGCTCAGGAGGCCGACTGAATTTCCCCATGGTTGGCTTCCGGCATGCAAGTTAAAGAAAAATAAAAAATAGATAATTTCCACACTTCCCCATTGACCACAGTAATACCTAAATGCCAAATAAAATAAACATAAGCACTTACCTTGCTCCCTGGATTCTCCCGTCCCGGGACCCCCGATGTCCCGCCACCTTTCTCCAGCTGTACGGACGCCGGCTGGTAAGGCCACCGCACTCACCAAATCTCAGAGCGACTGCGGCAAGGGGGCGCTGCACGCTGGATGATGTCACCCCATGGGGTGGTGGCTGAGCATGCAGTGGTACACCTTGCCGCCGCCCCCAATGCCCAACTACATTTAGCATGAGCCGAGGAACACGGTGGGCACCGACGGTAAGCACTTAGCTGCTCGTTAGCCGGCTCTTGCCGGCGGTAACGGGCGCTGTTACAAGCCGAATTTCCACCCCTATAATGTCTCAACTTTCCAAATTGTCCTAAGAATTGTTATTTAACTACAAATAATATAAAATATCATAATCTATATCTTATTAAAAATCTTACAGCTACACACACACTGTGTGTCTGCACAATCTGCCTTTCTGTTGTCACATTTTTATCACATCTTTTGTGTCCACTTTTTCCCCCATTGTAACATTCCATATCCACATTTATAATGGGAATTGGCTATGTAAAGGTGTCACGCTGTAATGACACGTTTCCACCAGTGGTGGCGCTGCAGGACGACCAGTTTGCACAGCCACTTCCAATTATAAATAAAGAGGTAGTCATTTACAATGGGAACAGCTGAAAATACATGCAGACAGAAGATGTTTGATATAGTATAGCTGAGAACATTTGAATTTAATCCTGTAAAACACCCACCTTCATCCACTCTGATATGCCTTCAAACTCGGGATCGAAGATGGCATTTTTCAGTTTGGCGATGGGCCCGTCATCATCGACCAAGCGGCACATGTTAAACTTGTCGCAGTATCCCTGCTTCTTCTCACAGGGTGAGCCGGGCGGCAGTGACAGCACGGTGCTGTTGAAATACTGGTGCAGCAAGACAGAGCCGGAGCTGGCACATGTCTGTGGGTCTCCTACAATCACACAGTCCCAGGAAGGCTTTAGTTACATCGCCATCATCATCACAGGCAGCCCCTGGGAATCAAGCAAGACTTGTTCCAGGTGACTGAACAGTCCAATAGGGGAATTACAGTCTCGGTCACGGGTGGGACAGACAGTGGTTGAAGGAAAGGGTGGGTGGGACTGGTTTGCACAGGAACAGGAGGAGGCCATTCAGCCCCTGGGGGCTTTCAATGAGACTATGGCTGATCCGCACCTCCACTCCATTTTCCGCCCATTGCTCCACCCCCGTGATACCCTCACCCAACAATTGTCCTCCAGCACCCATAGCATTTTGGGGGGGGGGGGAGGGGGGGAGAGGTCCAGATTTATACAAGTTGCATTTGTGGCACGCACAGTTTGTGCACCGAATCAAGCCATCACATTGAGTGATCCAGCTCGGTAGCAGAAGCCTGGTCTCAGTGAGGTAATAGCAACTTCAGGCACGTTCCTCAGTGATCACATTGATCCACACTCTAAGCCACAAGGTTGACTGGGCGATGTGTTTCCTGGGACTGTGAGGTATGTTTCCTCATAATTCATTCTTCCCTTTTTAAGCAATTGCATTCCTAGTTTGTCTTTGCCCGTGATGTGATATCAGTGTTTCTTTTGGGTTATCAAATGCATCCACTGGGATTTAGAGCATTCATGGCATGACTCAATTCCATTACAGGTCAGACAGCTCTGAGGGAGCTCGACGCTGTGCTCGGATCCCAGGGTTCATCTCCCCTCAGTCCCTCGCATTTTACAATTTGATACTTTTGTTAGGCTGTCCTGCAAATCTTAAATGTAACCGTTGTAGGTGGTGCTATGTCCGCACAGCTCACTCAGGGAGGTTCGAGGAAAGCAGATGCTTTCTCAGGATGATTCATCAGGGCTTCCAAAACTAGCTGTAAACACACACGCATTTTCTAAAGGTTATGTTACTGTGGAATGGTTTTCCCCACAGATTACACCACCATACGCAATAAAATGTGTTTCCTCTGTAAACAGGTCAGGAAACACATTATGCCGAATCTCTTTGGAATGCACTTTATATCATCTTTAATCTATATTTGATTATATTAGACAGCCATCTATTATCCTTACTCCACAGATGCAGAACCTGGTTATATTCCAGGCCTGATTTTAACTTGTGGCAAAAATCAGACGGGATGGGGCTGAAGCGGCAGCAGGCCTGCCTGACCTCAACCATGTGAGGACAGAGATTTTTACCTCCTATAAACCACCCCCTTTCCCACCCTCCTCCTCCCTCCCCCCTGCCCCACCCCCCCTTCTCCCCCCCCCACTCCCCCACCCTTCCTCCCGCCCCCACCCTTCCCTCCTGCCCCCTTCCCCCCTTCCCCCCCACCCGCCCCAACCCCCTCCCCTATCGCCACCCCCTCTTGTGCCGAGCTCTCCCTACCTGGTGTCTGGCAGTAGAGGAGACATTCCTCCTCGATGGACTGAGTGACACAGCGACACTGCTCCAGGCCGTACTGTGCACAGAGCGACTCCGAGCATTGCTGGACAAACACAGACAAGGAATTAAATGCACGCTCAGTCCAGTGTATCATGTATCGCTGCTGGCCAAGTATTACACACCCACAATCGAAGGCTTTAACCATTAAAAACCATCACAACAATTGGCAAACTCCTATATTTCCTAACTCTTTTCTCCCCACGTTTACCAGCGATGATACCAGAGGCACCAGGTTCTGCTCGAACGTTTGTCTCACTGATTTCTTGACCTCAATAGTAAAGGAGTAGGAAAACATTCACGGATTTGCAGGGATAAAACATTCCATAAGCTGATGATGACAATAGCCTGGATCAAGGTTGTAATGAAGTCTGGAGTTGGATAGGTTCAGCTGCTTATCGGGGAGCAGGGTATCGGTGAGCGGGGTACGGGTGAGAGGGGTACGAGTGAGCGGGGTACCGGTGAGCGGTGTACCGGTGAGCGGGGTAGCGGTGAGCGGGGCATGGGTGAGCGGGGCATGGGTGAGCGGAGCACAGGTGAGCGGGGTACCAGTGAGCGGGGTACCGGTGAGCGGGGTATCGGTGAGCGGGGCACGGGTGAGCGGGGCACGGATGAGCGGGGTACCGGTGAGCAGGGTACCTGTGAGCGGTGTACCGGTGAGCGGAGTACCGGTGAGCGGGGCATGGGTGAGCGGGGCACGGGTGAGCGGGGTATCGGTGAGCGGGGCGCGGGTGAGTGGGGCATGGGTGAGCGGGGTACCGGTGAGCGGGGTACCGGTGAGCGGGGTATCGGTGAGCGGGGTACCGGTGAGCGGGGTATCGGTGAGCGGGGCACGGGTGAGCGGGGTATCGGTGAGCGGGGCACGGGTGAGCGGGGCATGGGTGAGCGGGGTACCGGTGAGCGGGGTATCGGTGAGCGGGGCACGGGTGAGCGGGGTATCGGTGAGCGGGGCACGGGTGAGCGGGGCATGGGTGAGCGGGGTACCGGTGAGCGGGTTATCGGTGAGCGGGGCACGGGTGAGCGGGGCACGGGTGAGCGGCGTACCGGTGAGCGGGGTATCGGTGAGCGGGGCTTGGGTGAGCGGGGTATCGGTGAGCGGGGCACGGGTGAGCGGGGTACCGGTGAGCGGGGCATGGGTGAGCGGGGCATGGGTGAGTGGGGCATGGGTGAGCGGGGCATGGGTGAGCGGGGTATCGGTGAGCGGGGTATCGGTGAGCGGGGCATGGGTGAGTGGGGTATCGGTGAGCGGCGTACCGGTGAGCGGGGTACCGGTGAGCGGGGTATCAGTGAGCGGGGCACGGGTGAGCGGGGTATCGGTGAGCGGGGCACGGGTGAGCGGGGTATCGGTGAGCGGGGCACGGGTGAGCGGGGTATCGGTGAGCGGGGCACGGGTGAGCGGGGTATCGGTGAGCGGGGCACGGGTGAGCGGGGTATCGGTGAGCGGGGCACGGGTGAGCGGGGCACGGGTGAGCGGGGCATGGGTGAGCGGGGTACCGGTGAGCGGGGTATCGGTGAGCGGGGCACGGGTGAGCGGGGTATCGGTGAGCGGGGCACGGGTGAGCGGGGCACGGGTGAGCGGGGCACGGGTGAGCGGAGTACCGGTGAGCGGGGTACCGGTGAGCGGGGTATCGGTGAGCGGGGCACGGGTGAGCGGGGTATCGGTGAGCGGGGCACGGGTGAGCGGGGTATCGGTGAGCGGGGCACGGGTGAGCGGGATATCGGTGAGCGGGGCACGGGTGAGTGGGGTATCGGTGAGCGGGGTACCGGTGAGCGGGGTATGGGTGAGCGGGGCACCGGTGAGCGGGGCACGGGTGAGCGAGGCACGGGTGAGCGGGGTATCGGTGAGCGGGGTACCGGTGAGTGGGGTATCGGTGAGCGGGGCACGGGTGAGCGGGGTATCGATGAGCGGGGCACGGGTGAGCAGGGTATCGGTGAGCGGGGCACGGGTGTGCGGGGTATCGGTGAGCAGGGTATCGGTGAGCGGGGTATTGATGACCAAGCTGTCCAAGCCTTGAAGGACACTACTGCCAGACTATGCCTCTGTTACCTTCAGACTCGATTATTCCAACGCTCTCCTGGCCGGCCTCACATCTTCCACCCTCTATAAACTTAAGCACATCCAAAACTCGGCTGCCCGTGTCCTAACTCGCACCAAGTCCCGCTCACCCATCACCCCTGTGCTCGCTGACCTACATTGGCTCCCGGTTAAGCAATGCCTCGATTTCAAAATTCTCATCCTTGTTTTCAAATCCCTCCAGGGCCTCACCCCTCCCTATCCCTGTAACCTCTACAGCCCTACAATCTTCCGAAAACTCTGCGCTCCTCCAATAAGGGAATTAAGGGTTACGGGGAGCGGGCGGGTAAGTGGAGCTGAGTCCACGGCCAGATCAGCCATGATCTTATTGAATGGCGGAGCAGGCTCGAGGGGTTAGAGGGCCTACTCCTGTTCCTAATTCTTATGTTCCTAATTCTTATGTTCTTATGTTCTTATACTGGCCTCTTGCACATCCCTAATTTAAACGCTTAACCATCGGTGGCCGTGCCATCAGCTGCCTAGGCCCCAAGCTCTGGAACTCCCTCTCTACCTCTCTTTCCTCCTTTAAGCTGCTCCTTAAAACCTCTTTGACCAAGCTTTTGGTGACATGCCCTAATGTCTCCTTATGCTGCTTGGTGCCAAATTTAGTTTGATAATCGCCCCTGTGAAGGGCATTGGGCTATTTTACTACATTAAAGGCGCTACATTAATGCAAATTGTGGTTGTTCTTGTTGTGAGGTAACTAACATGAGGGAGTGACCTTCTTGTGCTCTTCCTCCAGCTGCCTGTCGCAGATATGTCTGTCGTCAATAGAACTGGGACGTGTGACCACAGAAACATCCGAGCGAAGACAAAGTGAGGACATCCCATATAGTGTAGTGTGGGTTAACCACCGTACCCAGTGGGACATACTAAGGTCAGCTCCAGCAGCTCACAACTGGGCATCGTGAGGCGCCGTGGGCCATCAGCAGCCACCTGTAACCTCATGGCCCAGCATTCTTCCATCGCCAGCAGGCTGACCGGTTGAGCGGACAGTGATGAAGGGCGTAGCTCTCAGTGTACGAGTCTATCCGGTTGTTGCTTGACGAATCGATGGGACAGTCTTACAGGTGTTTGTGAGGAGGACGTTACAGAGAACGCCCGAATGTTGCTGCTGATAGGTCAGTCTGATTTTCTTCTTACTATTGAACTCTGCCGCCATTATTTACAATGGCTGGACCAGGTCAGGGGGTTCTCCGGGTCAACCTGGGCTGGGATTGGAGTCACGTGTAGGCCAGACCAGGCAGTGGTGGCATGTTCCCTTCACTGGAGGATATTAGTGAGCGAGTTGAGTTTCTGACCTTTCAGGCCCTATTTATAGGTGGGAAATGTGCACCACAAGGTCCTGTTACAATCATTAGTACCGAGCTCCTCGCCCCATTTAAATAAGATTTCCTGTTGACTCAATGCATGCTATAAAAGGTCAGCCACTGGTTTGCACGCTGGACAAAGCAAGTGGGGACTCAGCAAAATTAACCACCTCCACCTCCGGCTCCGGCTCCGGCGCCCTGTTGTACCTCACCTCACGTCTTCGCTCCGAGTGAGAATTCTACCCTTTCCCTCAGTCTCTCCTCTCCAGCAATGTGTTCGACTATCCCTTCCACCCATTTATCCCCTCTGCTTCAATAGCCTTCCCTGCTAACTTCCACAATCTCCACACCCCGGGGAGCGAGCAGGCCCCATGAGGGAGCAGTGCGTGAGGCCGGTACTCTTTGGCCATCGGGACATACAACAGCTTAGCACCTTTGGCACAGAGCAGCACTTCAATGACCAGTGGTAGCCAGGCCTCGACCAGCCTGCCTGCTTCATGGTGCGCTCACTTTCTGAGAGCGATTGGTTTATAGCTCCCTCTGGGACCTCGCATCCTGCACTGGTCTCCGGCCTCTCCTGGGACACGGTGTGGGTGGGCGCTGGTGGGTGAGTTGGGGGCCCTGATGCCCATCTGCACCAGGACAATACTGGACAGGCTCAACAGACCAGCTGCTCTTCACCCCTCTCTCATTTTGATATAGTGGTCATCCAAAATTATTCGCTTAATGATTGATGGCTGGGAACTATCTGAGATATTGTGACCAGGGCTGGGAACTATTTGTGTGATATAGCGACCAGGGCTGGGAACTATGAGTGAGATATTGCGACTGTTGTGTATCTGTAAAGCATGCATTCCCATGTTCCGCCACCAGGGAGTGCATCCCCTGAAGTCCCAAGGGATCCCAGCATCCCTTGGGAGCACTGTATATAAGCCGGCCCCTAAGGCCTGTCCTTCCCTCTGGAGTGTCTTATTAAAGACTGAGGTCACTGTTACTTGAACCTCCCTGTGTGCAGCCTCATCTGTGTTAGGAACACAATAACTGGCGATGAGTATACGAATCCATCGCAAAGATGCAGCAAACTGTGGGCATCCTGGAGAAGTTCTCGGAGGGTGAAGACTGGGAGGCCTATGTCGAATAGCTAGACCAGTACTTTGTAGCCAACGGAGAAGGAAGTGCTGCAAAAAGGAGAGCGGTCCTCCTCACGGTCTGCGGGGCACCGACCTACAGCCTCATGAAGAATCATCTGGCTCTGGTGAAACCCACAGATAAATCATATGAGGAGCTGTGTACACTGGTTCGGGAGCATCTTAACCTGAGGGAGAGCGTGCTGATGGCGAGGTATCGGTTCTACACGTGCCAGCGATCTGAAGGTCAGGAAGTGGCGAGCTACGTCGCCGAGCTAAGGCGACTTGCAGGACAATGTGAGTTTGATGGCTACCTGGAGCAAATGCTCAGAGACTTTTTTGTACTGGGCATTGGCCACGAGACCATTCTACGAAAACTTTTGACTGTAGAGACACCGACCCTCAGTAACGCCATTGCGATAGCACAGGTGTTTATGTCCACCAGTGATAACACCAAACAAATCTCTCAGCACACAAGTGCTAGCACTGTTCATAAATTACTAGAACTGTGTTTGCGAGCAGAAATGTACAGGGCAGAACTCACGAGTCTGCAACTGTCAGCAGGCCTCAGGTGACCCAGATGTCTCAGAGTCCCCAACAAAGGATTGGGTGGAAGGCAATTCACACCTTGTTGGCGTTGTGGAGGCTTCCATTCAGCCTATTCATTCTGCTTCAAAGGGTATGTTTGCAAGAGCTGTGGAACAATGGGGCACCTCCAATGAGCTTGCAAACGAGCTGCAAGTTCTGCAAAACCAGCTAACCACCACGTGGCAGAGGAAGATCGGTCCATGGTGGATCAAAGCAATTTTGAGCCTCAGAGAGAGGAGGCAGATGCTGAAGTACATGGGGTGCACACATTTTTGACGAAATGTCCACCTGTAATGCTAAACATAAAATTGAATGGCTTACCCGTAGCCATGGAACTAGACACTGGCGCAAGCCAATCCATCATGAGTAAAAAGATGTTTGAGAGACTGTGGTGCAATAAGGCATTCAGACTCGCCTTGAGCCCCATCCACACGAAACCGAGAATGTACACCAAAGAGCTTATCACTGTCCTGGGCAGCGCCATGGTCAAGGTCACCTACGAGGGCACGGTGCACGAACTGCCACTCTGGATTGTCCCGGGCGATGGCCCCACACTGCTTGGAAGAAGCTGGCTGGGCAAAATCCGCTGGAACTGGGATGACATCCGAGCACTATCACATGTCGATGAGGCCTCATGTTACCAGGTTCTTAACAAATTTCCTTCCCTTTTTGAGCCAGGCATTGGAAACTTTTCCGGGACAAAGGTCCCAGAGGCACGACCCATTCACCACAAGGCGCGAGCGGTACCCCACATGATGAGGGAGAGAGTGGAAATCGAGCTGGACAGGCTGCAATGTGAGAGCATCATCTCCCAGTGGAATTCAGCAAGTGGGCCAGCCCGATTGTTCCAATACTCAAAAGTGATGGCACGGTCAGGATTTGCGGCGATTATAAAGTAACTATTAATCCTTTCTCGCTACAGGACCAATACCCGCTACCTAAGGCAGACGACCTATTTGCGACGCTGGCAGGAGGCAAGACGATCACCAAGCTCGACCTGACTTCGGCCTACATGACGCAGGAGCTGGAGGAGTCTTCGAAGGGCCTCACCTGCATCAACACGCACAAGGGACTGTTCATCTACAACAGATGCCCGTTTGGAATTCGGTCGGCTGCAGCGATCTTCCAGAGAACCATGGAAAGCCTATTCAAGTCGGTAACACGCACGGTGGTTTTTCAGGACGACATATTGGTCACGGGTCGGGACACCGCCGGGAACCTACAAAGCCTGGAGGAGGTCCACCAGCGACTGGATCGCGTCGGGCTGCGGCTGAAGAGGTCGGAATGCGTCTTCATGGCAACAGAAGTGGAGTTTTTGGGGAGGAAGATCGCGGTGGACGGCATTTGGCCCACAGACGCCAAGACAGAGGCTATCAGGAACGCGCCCAGGCCACAGAACGTCATGGAGCTGCGGTCGTTCCTGGGACTCCTCAACTATTTTGGTGACTTCCTACCGGGGCTAAGCACCCTCTTAGAGCCCCTACATGTGTTATTGCGCAAAGGTGAGAACTGGGTATGGGGGAAAAAAACAAGTAATTCCGTTTGAGAAAGCCAGAAACATTTTATGCTCCAACAAGCTGCTTGTATTGTATAACCCGTGTAAAAGACTTGTGCTAGCATGTGACGCGTCGTCGTACGGAGTCGGGTGTGTATTACAACAAGCTAATGTTACGGGGAAGTTGCAACCTGTCGCCTATGCTTCCAGGAGCTTGTCTAAGGCCGAGAGGGCCTACAGCATGATTGAGAAAGAGGCATTAGCGTGTGTGTTCGGGGTAAAGAAAATGCATCAGTACCTGTTTGGCCTCATATTTGAGCTGGAAACCGATCACAAGCCCCTCACATCCCTGTTCGCTGAAAACAAAGGGATAAAAACTAATGCCTCAGCCATTAGGCATACAAAGGTGGGTACTCGCGCTATCAGCGTATAACTATACCATCCGCTACAGGCCAGGCACCGAGAACTGTGCGGATGCTCTCAGTCGACTACCATTGCCCATCACGGGGGTGGAAATGGTGCAGCATGCAAACTTATTGATGGTGGCGCAGCCCGCAGACTTGTTGATGGTCATGGAAGCATTTGAAAATGATAAATCGCTTGTCACGGCCCGCCAGATTAGGACTTGGACGAGCCAAGATCCTCTGCTGTCCCTAGTAAAAAAACTGTGTACTGCATGGGAGCTGGGCCAGCATCCCCGTTGAAATACAAGAGCCAATCAAGCTGTTCCAGCGGCGAAAGGACTGCCTGTTGTGGGGTAACCGCGTAGTGCTACCAAAAAAGGGCAGGGAGACGTTCATCTCGGATCTCCACAGCACACATCCAGGTATAGTAATGATGAAAGCGATAGCCAGATCCCATGTGTGGTGGCCCGGTATCGACTCTGACTTCGAGTCCTGTGTACGGCAATGCAGCATAGGTGCTCAGTTGAGCAACGCGCCCAGAGAGGCACCACTAAGTTTGTGGTCCTGGCCCTCCAGACCATGGTCGAGGATCCATGTCGACTATGTGGGCCCGTTTCTCAGTAGAATGTTCCTGGTGGTGGTGGATGCTTTTTCAAAATGGATTGAATGTGAAATAATGTCGGGAAGCACCGCCACCGCCACCATTGAAAGCCTGAGGGCCATGTTTGCCACCCACGGCCTGCCTGACATACTGGTCAGTGACAAAGGGCCATGTTTCACCAGTGCCGAATTTAAAGAATTCATGACCCGCAATGGGATCAAACATGACATCTCGGCCCCGTTTAAACCAGCCTCCAATGGGCAGGCAGAGCGGGCAGTACAAACAATGAAACAGAGCCTTAAACTTGTCACAGAAGGCTCACTCCAAACCCGCCTGTCCCGAGTACTGCTCAACTACCGCACGAGACCCCACTCGCTCACAGGGATGCCCCCAGCTGAGCTACTCATGAAAAGGACACTTAAAACCAGACTCTCGCTGGTTCACCCCAACCTGCATGATCAGGTAGAGAGCAGGCGGCAGCCACAAAATGTCGCACCACTGTGTCATGGGAAATTGATCAGAATGACCCTGTGTATGTGCTAAACTATGGTCATGGTCCCAAGTGGATCGCGGGCACGGTGATAGCTAAAGACGGGAATAGGGTGTTTGTAGTCAAACTAGACAATGGACAAATTTGCAGAAAGCACCTGGACCAAACGAGGCTGCGGTTCACAGACTGCCCTGAACAACCCACAGCAGATACCGCCTTTTTCGAGCCCACAACACACACCCAAAGGATCAACGACACCACGCCAGACCAGGAAATCAAACCCATCATGCCCAACAGCCCAGCAAGGCCAGGCTCACCCAGCAGCCCTGCAGGATCAACAACACGCCAGCCCGGCGAGGGCACAACCAACACACCAGAACAGACATTTGTACCGAGGCGGTCCACCAGGTAAAGAAAGGCTCCCGACCGCCTCACCTTGTAAATAGTTTTCACTTTGACTTTGGGGGGGAGTGATGTTGTGTATCTGTAAAGCATGCACTCCCATGTTCTGCCACCAGGGAGCTCATCCCCTGAAGTCCCAAGGGATCCCAGCATCCCTTGGGAGCACTGTATATAAGCCGGCCCCTAAGGCCTGTTCCTCACTCTGGAGTGTCTTATTAAAGACTGAGGTCAGTGTTACTTTAACCACCCTGTGTGCAGTCTCATCTGTGTTAGGAACACAATAGTGACCATGGCTGGGAACTATGAATGAGATATTGTGACCAGGGCTGGGAACTATGAGTGAGATAATGTGACCAGGGCTGGGAACTATGAGTGAGATAATGTGACCATGGCTGATGAACAATGAGTGAGATATAGTGACCATGGCTGATGAACAATGAGTGAGATATAGTGACCATGGCTGATGAACTATGAGTGAGATATAGTGACCATGGCTGATGAACTATGAGTGAGATATTGTGACCAGGGCTGGGAACTATGAATGAGATATTGTGACCAGGGCTGGGAACTATGAATGAGATATTGTGACCAGGGCTGGGAACTATGAATGAGATATTGTGACCAGGGCTGGGAACTATGAGTGAGATAATGTGACCAGGGCTGGGAACTATGAATGAGATATTGTGACCAGGGCTGGGAACTATGAGTGAGATAATGTGACCAGGGCTGGGAACTATGAATGAGATATTGTGACCAGGGCTGGGAACTATGAATGAGATATTGTGACCAGGGCTGATGAACAATGAGTGAGATATAGTGACCATGGCTGGGAACTATGAATGAGATATTGTGACCAGGGCTGGGAACTATGAATGAGATATTGTGACCAGGGCTGGGAACTATGAATGAGATATTGTGACCAGGGCTGGGAACTATGAATGAGATATTGTGACCAGGGCTGATGAACTATGAGTGAGATATTGTGACCAGGGCTGGGAACTATGAATGAGATATTGTGACCAGGGCTGGGAACTATGAATGAGATATTGTGACCAGGGCTGATGAACTATGAATGAGATATTGTGACCAGGGCTGATGAACTATGAATGAGATATTGTGACCAGGGCTGATGAACTATGAGTGAGATATTGTGACCAGGGCTGGGAACTATGAATGAGATATTGTGACCAGGGCTGGGAACTATGAATGAGATATTGTGACCAGGGCTGATGAACTATGAATGAGATATTGTGACCAGGGCTGATGAACTATGAATGAGATAATGTGACCAGGGCTGGGAACTATGAATGAGATATAGTGACCATGGCTGGGAACTATGAATGAGATATTGTGACCAGGGCTGGGAACTATGAATGAGATATTGTGACCAGGGCTGATGAACTATGAATGAGATATTGTGACCAGGGCTGATGAACTATGAATGAGATATTGTGACCAGGGCTGGGAACTATGAATGAGATATTGTGACCATGGCTGGGAACAATGAGTGAGATATAGTGACCATGGCTGGGAACTATGAATGAGATATTGTGACCATGGCTGATGAACAATGAGTGAGATATAGTGACCATGGCTGGGAACTATGAGTGAGATAATGTGACCATGGCTGATGAACAATGAGTGAGATATAGTGACCATGGCTGATGCCAGTTGTGCACTGGCCGTTCACCATCAATGAGATATGGAAGGACAAGGACCTTACCCTTGTCAGGCCTTTAATTACACCTTCCTAGACTCGAGCAGCCTGATAGTGAGGGTGTGCCACACGGTGCCACTGACAGAGGGATGAAGGAGCAGCTCACCAATGATCTACACACAGCGGAGCAAGAGAAGGACCCTAAGAACATAAGGAATAGGAGCAGGAGTTGGCCATTCGGCCTCTCGAGCCTGCTCTGCCATTCAATAAGATCATGGCTGATCTGATCATGGATTCAGCTCCACTTCCCCGCCCGCTCCCCATAACCTTTGACTCCCTTATCGCTCAAAAATCTGTCTAGCTCCACCTTAAATATATTCAATGACCCAGCCTCCACAGCTCTCTGGGGCAGAGAATTCCATAGATTTACAACCCTCAGAGGAGAAATTCCAACTCATCTCCATTTTAAATGGGCGGCGCCTTATTCTGAAACTATGCCCCCTGGTTTTAGATTCCCCCTTGAGGGGAAACATCTCTCTGCACCTTCCCTGTCAAGCTACCTGACCAGGAAGAACCACAACGGCTACCTGAGGGAGAAAGTCGACAGACATCAGTAGCACCATGCCAGAAACCCATCGGTACTTCATCGCCCGGGCTGTGGCTCCGGGGAAGGTTGTCATGGTGCCAGCAGCGATGACCATTTACCCGCTCGCCGAAACCTTCGCACAAACTCATCAACATGAGCATGTGCAACTCCGCTTATAGATCTCGCATCGTTCCAAAGGCAGTCTGAGGCGTAAAGCCAAATCGTCATACAAACTGTACAGAAGTTAGTTAACATCTGCAACATTGAGAGAGAGGGAAAGGGAGGGGAAGGGGATGGATAGACTGGGGAAGCTGGGATTGCTCTCCTTAGAGCAGAGAAGGTTAAGAGGAGATTTACTAGAGGTGTTTAAAATTATGAGGGGTTTCGATCGAGTAAACCGGGAGAAATGGTTTCCAGCGGCAGGAGGGTCGGTAACTGGAAGACACAGATTTAAGGTAATTGGCAAAAATCCCAGGTGGGAGAGGAGGGGAATGTGTTGACACAGCGAGTTGCTGTGATCGGGAACGCACTGCCGGAAAGGGCGGTGGGAGCAGATTCAATAGTGACTTTCAAACAGGAATTGGATGAAATACATGAATCCGACAAATTTGGCAGGTTATGGGGAAAGAGCGGGGCTGTGGGATTGATGGGATCGCTCCTTCAAAGAACCGGCACAGGCATGATGGGCCGAACAGCTGTCTTGTGTGCTGTTATATTCTATAGGAGTGCGTAAGTAATCATCAGAGAAAATCTTCCCTTTATTCATCTTAATTTGCATGTGTGCAAGCTGGGTGAGGGAGGAATGGGAGTTGTGAGTAACACAGACCCAGAGCCTGTGATAGATGCTTACGGTGCATCAGCATACCCCGCTGAGAGGGAATCGATATAGGACTTACCCCATCCAAACACAGGCGCGTTCCCTGGTTACAGAGGCTGTAGTTTGCTTTGGGAGCAGAGTCAGGGCAGGTAGTGGTCACTCCGTCACAATGACTCTCAAGGGCACACTCGGTCTCCTTCCTACACTGCTGATGGCGAGGGAGGGTCACACAGCGGGGGCTGCAGCACTGACCCTGAGTCGGACTGAGAAAATAGCAAGACCAAAACACACCATTCAGTGGGATCGCTACACTCACTCCCAGTCAGTGATCATCATACACGTTGGTCACACTACAGCTATTCAAGGTTCTGGTTACTGAAATCTTTCAGCCGACACAGTGAGTGTCAGCCTGGCACTCCAGTGCAGTACTGAGGGAGTGCCGCACTGTTAGAGGAGCAGTACTGAGGGAGCACTGCACTGTTGGAGGAGCAGTACTGAGGGAGCGCTACACTGTCAGAGGGGCAGTACTGAGGGAGTGCTACACTGTCGGAGGGGCAGTACTGAGGGAGTGCTGCACTGTCGGAGGGGCAGTACTGAGGGAGTGCTGCACTGTCGGAGGGGCAGTACTGAGGGAGTGCTGCACTGTCGGAGGGGCAGTACTGAAGGAGCGCCGCACTGTTGGAGGGGCAGTACTGAAGGAGTGCTGCACTGTTGGAGGGACAGTACTGAGGGAGCGCTGCATTGTCAGAGGGACAGTACTGAGGGAGCATCGCACTGTCGGGGGGCAGTACTGAGGGAGCACTGTACTGTCGGAGGGGCTGTCTTTCAGATGAGATGTTAAACCAAGGGATTGCTCTCTCAGGTGAATGTAAACAATCCATGGCACTATTTTGAAGAGGAGCAAGGGAGTTATCCCCGGTGTCCTGGCCAATATTACTATATTAAAGATGCTATATAACCCCAAGTTGTTGTTGTTGATATAATCCTGACCAAGGTGGAGTGTCCACGCCAGGACTGAGTCCTGGGGCCCTGAAGTTTGTTGGTGGTTTTAGTTTCTAGTAATTTAACAGCGCCAACCCTGCCCCAGCGTGTGTGTGAGAGCGGGTGAGAGAGTGTGAGAGAGAGTGCGCGTGTGTGAGACAGAGTGTGTGCGAGTGTGTGTGTGAGAGAGAGTGCGTGTGTGAGACAGTGTGTGTGAGTGTGTGTGAGAGAGTGTGAGAGAGAGTGCGCGTGTGTGAGACAGAGTGTGTGCGAGTGTGTGTGTGAGTGAGAGTGCGTGTGTGAGACAGAGTGTGTGTGAGAGAGTGTGAGAGAGTGCGTGTGTGAGACAGAGTGTGTGTGAGTGTGTGAGAGAGTGTGAGAGAGAGTGCGCGTGTGTGAGACAGAGTGTGTGCGAGTGTGTGTTTGAGAGAGAGTGCGTGTGTGAGACAGAGTGTGTGCGAGTGTGTGTGTGAGAGAGAGTGCGTGTGTGAGACAGAGTGTGTGTGAGTGTGTGTGTGTGAGAGTGTGTGTGAGAGAGTGCGCGTGTGTGTGTGAGAGAGAGTGCGCGTGTGCGGCGTGGCAAGAGCGCGTATGTGAGAGAGAGAGCGCGAGAGTGCATGTGTGTGTGTGTGTGTGAGAGTGTGTGTGAGAGAGTGAGTGTGTGTGTGAGAGAGTGAGTGTGAGAGAGAGAGTGTGAGTGAGTGTGAGAGTGAGTGAGTGTGTGTGAGAGAGAGAGTGTGAGAGTGTGTGTGTGTGAGAGAGAGAGTGTGAGTGTGTGAGAGTGTGTGTGTGTGTGAAAGAGAGAGTGTGAGTGTGTGTGAGAGCGAGTGAGTGTGTGTGTGAGAGAGTGAGTGTGAGAGAGAGAGTGTGAGTGAGTGTGAGAGTGAGTGAGTGAGTGTGAGAGAGAGAGTGTGAGTGTGTGTGAGAGAGAGGGTGTGTGTGTGACAGAGTGTGTGCGAGAGTGTGGGAGTGCGTGCGCCTTGCGAGTTGTGTTTGAGTGCGTGAGTGCGAGAGTGCGAGTCCAAGTGTGTGAGCGCGATAGTGTAATGCGAGAGTGCGAGTGCGCGAGGCGAGAGCGAGTGCGCGAGGCGAGAGCGAGTGCGTGCGTGTCTGTTTGTTCCAGGTCCCGAACCACATGTTGAAGGGTGGAAGATGCCTGTGCGTTGCCCACCAGCCACCACACGGGCTTGCCAGAGCTGTAGCCTTCAATGGAGCGTACCATTTCAAGGGCAGACATTGCAACTGTGAATAGCAAGCGTTGCTATGGGCAGCAGAGAAGGCCTCTGGATTTGGCTCACGATATTACTGCCCAGCCCCACTACACAAGGCCGTTGCCAGTACCCTCTGCTGAAGGAGACTGGCTCTGGAAGGTTTGAAGATACTGGAAGGTTGGGTGTCCTACCTGCACTCTTTCCCTGGCTTCAGCTTACAGGAAAGCTCCATTGAGTGACTGCCGCCATAGCAACAAGGATCAGAGCTACTGTGTCCAACATCGCACTCCTCGCCCTCCTCCACCAGCTGGTTGCCGCAGATTGGCCTCTTACTGTCTGCAAGGTACATTGCAGACACACGTGACCATCTCCCACCGGCATCAGTAAAACCAACCAGCAACTGTTCAGGGGTACACAGCCCCTCACACTCACTCCCCTCAGATACAGGTCCCAGCCCCTCACACTCACTCCCCTTACACTCACTCCCCTCATACACGGTTCCAGCCCGTCACACTCACTCCCCTCAGATACAGGTCCCAGCCCCTCACACTCACTCCCCTCAGATACAGGTCCCAGCCCCTCACACTCACTCCCCTCAGCTACAGGTCCCAGCCCCTCACACTCACTCCCCTCAGCTACAGGTCCCAGCCCCTCACATTCACTCCCCTTACACTCACTCCCCTCAGACACGGTCCCAGCCCCTCACACTCACTCCCCTCAGATACAGGTCCCAGTGCCTCACATTCACTCCCCTTACACTCACTCCCCTCAGACACGGTCCCAGCCCCTCACACTCACTCCCCTCAGATACAGGTCCCAGTGCCTCGCACTCACTCACTGCGCCTCACGCTCACGCACTACGCCTCAGACTCACTCACAGCGCCTCACGCTCACTCACTACGCCTCAGACTCACTCACTACGCCTCGCACTCACTCACTCACTACACCCCGCACTCACTCACTGCGCCTCACGCTCACTCACAGCGCCTCACGCTCACTCACTACGCCTCAGACTCACTCATTCACTGTGCTGAGTGATTGAGTCTCTGAACTAGTGCAAACTGAAAACCCAAATGACTGAAACAATAACCATTCTAGCTGGTGCAACACGATACGATTAAGAATGGTTGCGGTGAATTTCCGTGAAGGTTCTGCTACACATCCACTCGTTCACACCGCTTTTTCTCGGCTCTTTCTCGTTAGTCAGAGTGAGAGAACTTCGGTGGAAGTTCAGCTGGTTTCACTATAGTTAAATGGAGGGAATAGCGAGAAATGAAATGTAAGATTGAGAAGTTAGTCTTGTTCTTCAGTCTGAGCCCCCAGTGGCACTGCCCTCTTACCCTCAAAGCACTGGTCCTTCTTTGCCATCAAGATCTTGCTGACGTGCCGGATTGTACAGGGAGAGAGTCGATCATTGTTGTACTCATCTCCATCCGAGGCGTAAGGAAACATCAAGAAGTTTCCCGCGTTCCTCCGGGAACCTGAAGATTCCGGTGGGATGCACTCCTCGCCCTTATCATGCTTTAAAAAACAAGAAATTCATTGGCTTTCAATGCTGGAATTCACCCTCTGAGTGACTCTGTCTGATCACAGTGTGAGAGCTTGATGTGTAAAGTCTTTAAACCCTGTGCACAGATTTCACAAGCTGTCTCACGATATGTATTTTGTGACTGGGACACTCTGATTTTAAGGTAATTTCGCTCTTCCTAAAGTTTCTTATCCTGGATTATACCGACCCTCATGTTTATCACTCACGTGCCCAACCTTTCTGGAGACAGGGTTTCCTGGCTTCAAAAGTCTCGCAGTAACATATTCAGCAAACCCCGTTTGGTAATTCCTATTTTAAAATGATCTCACCTCATCTCGTTTCGAAACTGGAAGCGATTCCTAACTGTACCTATTTATAGACATTAACTGTGTACACAAATCCTGCTATCCAATCAGATCGTGGCTGATCGGCACCTCAATTCCATTTACCCAACTTTGCTCCATATCCCGATGCCCTTGCCCAATAAAAACTTATCCATCTCCGTCTTGAAAGCTCCAATTGGCTCCCAGCCTCCACAGCCATTGGGGGAGTTCCAGATTCCCACTGCCCTTTGTGTGAAGAAGTGCTTCCCGACATCACCCCTGAGCGGCCGGGCTCTGATTTTAAGGTTATGTCCCCTTGGTGTGGTCTCCCCCACCAGAGGGAATAGTTTCTCTCGATCAATGCGATGTGAATCCATTTAACATTTTAAACATCTCGATCAGATCACCCGTCACTTTCTAAACTCAAGTGAATACAAACCCCCTCCCTCTCTACCCCTCCCTTCCTCCCTCCCCACCCACCCCTCCCTCCCCATCATCTCTACCCCTCCCTCCCCACCCTCCCTACCCCTCCCTTCCTCCCTCCCCACCCCTCCCTCTCACCCCTCCCTCCCCATCATCTCTACCCCTCCCTCCTCACCCTCTCTACTCCTCCCTTCCTCCCTCCCCACCCCTCCCTTCCCTTCCCCTAATTTTAACCCTGCTTTAATTTTGGTGATTCTGCGCTATCCATCATTGTACGTCACATTGTATAGACATTATTTTGAATAACTGGGCCAGGCTTCCCGGGGGTGAAATTGCCCGTGTTTGAGAGGCCCGTTAGCATCTCTGGAGGTCACAAATGGGGCACAAGAACATTTTTACCCAGGGGGGGCGCGACCGGCTCCCGGGAAATTGTCCGGGGGTTTGCGACGGGGCTGTCACATGGTAGCACACCGGGCCGCCACGCAACCATGGCCGTGCGCGGCAACCCCTCAGCGCGCACGGAGGTAAATTGCCCCACCGACCTGGCCGCCATCCGCTCACAGGGCGGAAGTTAAAGGTGAGGTCGCCAGCGCCCTGCGCCGCCATCTTAGTTTTTTAGCTGACTCTCGGGTCGGCTAGCCGACCTTTCGTTCCGCGTGGTTCGGTGCTCCGATCTGTGTGTCTGGCTGCAGGCCCGGTCCCACGCTGCCCTGGTGGCCCAGTGGAGCCCATCAGAGGCCGAGCACAGTGCGCAGCGGCCCGCCCCTTTAAGGGAAGGGGAGGGGCGTTGAAGCACGTCAGCACTGCGCGGAGCTTTCGTGTAGCGCTGCACAACTCGCCCCGTGAGCACAGCTGGAACCGCCCCTAAAGGAAGTGGAATGCGGGGGATGTCATGGCCATGCACACCGACCCCTTTCCGCCACTCCCCGCCACCCCCCCACCGGGAAATTGCCCAATTCAGTGGCCGAGGCGGGACCTCCGCTGGGGGGGGGGCGGGACCTTCTGCGCTAGGGGGGACTGGACTCTCTGCGCTGGGGGGGACAGAACCTCTGCGCTGGGGGGACTGGACCCTCTGCGCTGGGGGGGACAGAACCTCTGCGCTGGGGGGACTGGACCCTCTGCGCTGGGGGGGACAGAACCTCTGCGCTGGGGGGACTGGACCCTCTACGCTGGGGGGGACAGAACCTCTGCGCTGGGGGGACTGGACCCTCTGCGCTGGGGGGGACAGAACCTCTGCGCTGGGGGGACTGGACCCTCTGCGCTGGGGGGGACAGAACCTCTGCGCTGGGGGGACTGGACCCTCTGCGCTGGGGGGGACAGAACCTCTGCGCTGGGGGGACTGGACCCTCTGCGCTGGGGGGGACAGAACCTCTGCGCTGGGGGGACTGGACCCTCTGCGCTGGGGGGGACAGAACCTCTGTGCTGGGGGGGCGGGACCTTCTGCGCTGGGGGGGACAGAACCTCTGCGCTGGGGGGACTGGACCCTCTGCGCTGGGGGGGACAGAACCTCTGCGCTGGGGGGGCGGGACCTTCTGCGCTGAGGGGGACAGAACCTCTGCGCTGGGGGGGCGGGACCTTCTGCGCTGGGGGGGCGGGACCTTCTGCGCTGGGGGGGACGGGACCATCTGCGCTGGGGGGGGCGGGACCTTCTGCGCTGGGGGGGGCGGGACCCTCTGCGCTGGGCGGGACGGGACCCTCTGCGCTGGGCGGGACGTGACCTTCTGCGCTGGGGGGGACGGGACCCTCTGCGCTGGGCGGGACGGGACCCTCTGCGCTGGGCGGGACGGGACCTTCTGCGCTGGGGGGACGGGACCTCTGCGCTGGGGGGGACGGGACCCTCTGCGCTGGGGGGGAACGGGACCTCTGCGCTGGGGGGGGGGCGGGACCCTCTGCGCTGGGGGAGCGGGACCCTCTCCGTTGGGGGGGACGGGACCATCTGCGCTGGGGGAGCGGGACCCTCTGCGCTGGGGGGGACGTGACTTCTGCACTGGGGGAGCGGGACCCTCTGCGCTGGGGGGGACGCGACCCTCTGCGCTGGGGGGGACGGGGCCCTCTGCGCTGGGGGGGACGGGACCTTCTGCGCTGGGGGGGACGCGACCCTCTGCGCTGGGGGGGACGGGACCATCTGCGCTGGGGGGGACGCGACCCTCTGCGCTGGGGGGGACGGGACCCTCTGCGCTGGGGGGGACGGGACCCTCTGCGCTGGGGGGGACGGGACCATCTGCGCTGGGGGGGACGGGACCTCTGCGCTGGGGGGGACGGGACCATCTGCGCTGGGGGGGACGGGACCTCTGCGCTGGGGGGGACGGGACCTCTGCGCTGGGGGGGACGGGACCCTCTGCGCTGGGGGGGACGGGACCATCTGCGCTGGGGGGGGCAGGACCCTCTGCGCTGGGGGGGACGGGACCCTCTGCGCTGGGGGGGGGCGGGACCCTCTGCGCTGGGGGGGACGGGACCCTCTGCGCTGGGGGGGACGGGACCTCTGCGCTGGGAGGGACGGGACCATCTGCGCTGGGGGGGACGGGACCATCTGCGCTGGGGGGGACGGGACCATCTGCGCTGGGGGGGGCGGGACCCTCTGCGCTGGGGGGGACGGGACCATCTGCGCTGGGGGGGGGGCGGGACCCTCTGCGCTGGGGGGGACGGGACCATCTGCGCTGGGGGGGGGACGGGACCCTCTGCGCTGGTGGGGATGGGACCCTCTGCGCTGGGGGGGACGGGACCATCTGCGCTGGGGGGGATGGGACCATCTGCGCTGGGGGAGCGGGACCCTCTGCGCTGGGGGGGACGGGACCCTCTGCGCTGGGGGGGGGGGGGGCGGGACCTTCTGCGCTGGGGCGGGGGGGGGGGTGGGGGAGTCCTGCCTCGGGCTGGTTACCGTCCACAATCGGCAATTTTAGTGCCCCCCCCTCCCACCCCTGTCTAAGCTCTGTACTGTGTTGTCAATTATTGTCCCTCCACTATGTGTTTCACTTGTATACTCACAGGAGATCCCAGACTGTGACCAAGCTCATGAGCCAGAGTGATGTGCACCATTCTCAGAGGAAGCGGCAAGCCGTATTTCTGCAGTGTGATCAGACCAGTGTTCCACTTGCGTGAGCAGATCCCTCCGACGAGCCCTGTGAAGAAGGAAATGTGTTGGTCAGTGACTGAGGCCGAGGGGTTGACCATGAGGTCACGGCCATTGGAAGTATTTCCTCTGATGGAGGAGTCCAGCACAAGGGGCATAATCTTAACATTAGAGCAGGGCCGCTCAGGAGTGAAATCAGGAGGCACTTTTTCCCATAAAGCCGAGTAGAAATGTGGAACTCTCTCTCTCAAATGGCCGTGGATGCAGGGGTCAATTGGAGCTTTCAAGACTGAGGTGGGTAGAGTTTTGTTGGGTAAGGGTGGCAATGGATATGGAGGAGAGGCGGTAGATGGGATTGAGGTGCAGATCAGCCACGATCGACTGAGTGGCAGAGCAGGCTCGAGGCACTAATACAACTATACTGGAGTTGTTGACCAATCACAGCGATCAATCTCTATCCATGAATCTACAGCAGACCTAGACACGGTGAGGAGACCCCCAGTGGGGGAGCGCTTTGGGAGCCACAGGTCCTCAGTCCCCTGTTCCCCCCCGAGCTCGCTGCACCCACCACACGGCATGTCTCACGTTACTCATACATTGCATTCCAAAATGTCATTTTCCTCATAAATCTATCTCATTTACATTTGAATGAATCGACACTAACTGCTTCCACCATCTCCCTAGGAAGTCTGTTCCATAGATTGACCACTCGCTCACTGAAATATCGTTTCGCAGATTAGTTTTGCATTTACTTCCACAAAATGAATGGTTGGCTTTTTGGAGACCCTTAGCTGCCTCACCTTCATGGGCTCCCACACAGCCACGGAGTCGCAGTGCAATGAGGCCCACAGTCAGTGTACAGCACACTCTGCTTAACACTCAGGCAACACTTGCGTTGTTTGGGGGAGTGAGGTAGTGGAGCAGGGCTGTAAAGTCCAGCACAGGCCACCACCCTGGGCTACTTGGTCAGAATGTCACAGTGAGTCCACAGCAGGTCAGAGAAAAGCAGCCGCACGCCCCCCAGGGAGAGAGCGAGGAGGAAGCGGAGGAGGTACACACATAGAAATAGAGACAATAGCAGTCGGAGCCATTCGGCCCTTCGAGTCTGCACCACCATTCAATATGATCATGACTGATCCTCTATCTCAACACCATATTCCCGCTTTCTCCCCAATACCCCTTGATGTCTTTTGTGGCTAGAAATCTATCTATCTCCCTCTTAAATATATTCAGTGACTTGACCTCCACAGCCTTCTGTGGAAGAGAATTCCACAGGTTCACCACCCTCTGAGTGAAAAAATGTCTCCTCATCTCCTACTCCGTATCCTGAGACTGTGACCCCTTGTTCTAGACTTCCCAGCCAGGGGAAACATCCTCCCCACATCCAGTCTATCCAACCCAGTCAGAATTTTATATGTTTCAATGAGATCCCCTCTCATTCTTTTAAATTCTAGTGAATACAGGCCTAGTCGACATAATCTCTCCTCATACGACAGTCCTGCCATCCCAGGAATCAGTCTGGTGAACCTTCGCTGCACTCCCTCTACGGCAAGTATATCCTTTATTAGGTAAGGAGACCAAACTGCACACAATACTCCAGGTGCGGTCTCACCAAGACCCTGTATAACTGTAGTAAGACATCCTTGCTCCTGTACTCAAATCCTCTTGCAATGAAGGCCAACATACCATTTGCCTTCCTAACTGCTTGCTGCACCGGCATGTTTGCTTTCAATGACTGGTGTACAAGGACCCAGGTCCCTCTGTACATCGACACTTCCCAAGCTATCACCATTTAAATAATACTTTGTCTTTATGTTTTTCCTATCAAAGTGGATAATTTTACATTTATCCACCATCTGCCATGTGTTTGCCTACTCACTCAACCTATCTAAATCGCCTTGCAGCATCTTTGCATCCTCCTCACAACCCCACCTAGTTTTGTGTCGTCAGCAAACTTGGAAATATTACATTTGGTTCCTTCATCCAAATCATTTATATATATATTGTGAATAGCTGGGGCCCAAGCACTGATCCCTGTGGTACCCCATTAGTCACTGCCCGCCACCCCGAAAAAGACCCGTTTATTCCTACTCTGTTTCCTGTCAGTTAACCAATTTTCAATCCATGCCAGTATATTAACCCCAATCCTATGTGCTTTAATTTTGCACACTAACCTCTTATGTGGGACTTTATCAAAGGCTTTCTGAAAATCCAAATACACTACATCCACTGGTTCTCCCTTATCTATTCTATCAGTTACATCCTCAAAAAACTCAAGTAGGCTTGTCAAACACGATTTTCCTTTCAGAAATCCATGTTGGCTTTGTCCAATCCCATTGATATTATCTAAGTGTGCCGCTATCAAATCCTTTATAATAGACGCTAGCATTTTCCCTACTACTGATGTTAGGCTAACCAGTCTGTAGTTCCCCGTTTTCTCTCTCCCTCCTTTTTTAAATAGTGGGGTTACATTTGCCACCCTCCAATCTGCAGGAACTGTTCCATAATCGATAGAATTTTGGATGATGACAACCAATGCATCTACTATTTCCATGGCTACTTCTTTTAGCACTCTGGGATGTAGATCATCAGGCCCTGGGGATTTATCGGCCTTCAGTCCCATTAGTTTCACCAGCACTATTTTCTTACTAATAATCATTTCCTTGAATTCCTCTTGCTCACTAGACCCTTGGTTCCTTAGCATTTCTGGGACATTATTTGTGTCCTCTTCCATGAAGACACAACCGAAGTATTTATTTAATTGTTCTGCCATTTATTTGTTCCCCATTATAAATTCTCCCATTTCTGTCTGTAAAGGACCTACATTTGTTGATTAATCTTTTTCTTTTTACGTACTTGTAGAAACTTTTGGAGTCGGTTTATATGTTCCTTGTAAGTTTACTCTCATACTCTATTTTTCCCCTCTTAATCAATTTCTGGTTCTTTTTTGCTGAATTCTAAACTGCTCCCAATCCTCAGGCTTGCTACTTTTTCTGGCAACTTTGTATAACTCTTCTTTGAATCTAATACTATCCTTAATTTATTTTGTTAGCCATGGTTGGGCCACTATTCCTTTTGTGTTTTTACGCCAGAACGAAATGTATAACTGTTGCAATTCATGTGTTTGTTCCTTAAATGTCAGCCATTGCCTATCCACCATCGTGCCTTTTAATAAATCCTCCCAATCTATCATAGCCAATTCATTCCTCATACTTTCGTAGTTTCCTTTGTTTAGATTTAGGACCCTAGTTTCGGATTGGACTACTTCATTTTCCATCTTAATAAAGAATCCAATCATGTTATGGTCACTCTTCCCTAAAGGACCCCGCACAATAAGACTGTTAATTAACCCCTTCTCATTACACAAAACCCAATCTAGGATAGCCTGTTCCCTAGTAGGCTCCTCAACATACTGGTCTAAAAAACCATCTTGTACACTCTCCAATAATTCATCTGCCACAGTATTATTACTAATTTGGTTTGGCCAGTCTATATGTAGATTAAAGTCACCTACAATTACTGTAGTACCCTTGTTACATGCATCTCTAATTTCCTGTTTGATGCTGTCCCCTACATTACCACTACTGTTTGAGGCCTATAGACAACTCCTACCAATGTTTTCTGCCCCTTGGTGCTCCTTAGCTCCACCCAGACTGATTCTACATCTTGATTTTCTGAGCCAATATCCTTTCTCACTATTGCTCTGATTTCATCCTTTACTAACAATGCCACATCACCCCCTCTTCCTTTTTGCCTGTCCTTCCAAAATATCGAATATCCTTGGATATTCAGTTCCCAACCCTGGTCACCCTGCAGCCATGTCTCCGTAATTGCAACTATATCGTATCCGTTTACATCTATTTGCGCTGTTAATTCGAATACCTTATTACAGATGCTTTGTGCATTCAGATACAATGCTTTTAAATTTCTTACCTGGACCCTATTTGTTAGTGCACTCTTTTGTTTGTATGCTCTGTCCCTTCCTGACATAATCTGGTTATCATTACCACAATCACTTTCCTGCATTGCTTCCTTTTCTTTTCTCTTTAGCATTCTAGATTTCTCTCCACTGCGACCATCCTCCCCCCTCCCCCCACCCCCACCTTATTTAGTTTAAAGCCCTGTCTACCTCCCTAGTTAGTCAGTTTGCTAGGGTTAGGGTATTTAAGATTAGGGTATTTAGGGTTAGGGTCTCTCTTTCCCGAGTATTGGTGCCAGTGCCCCACGAATCGAAACCCACTTCTCCCACACCAACCTCTGAGCCACGCACTCATCTCCCTGATTCTATTGACCCTATGCCGATTTGCTTGTGGCTCAGGTAATAATGCAGAGATTATTACCTTTGTGGTCTGCTTTTCAATTTAGTCCCTAGCTGTTCAAACTCTCTCACAGAACCTCTTTTCTTAGAAGCAAGGAGGAAGCGGAGGAGGTGCACACAGCAGGTCAGTAAACACCAGCCCCCCAGGGAGAGACTTTGTATAACTCCTCTTTGAACCTAATAGTGTACTTAATTTCTTTTGTTAGCCATGGTTGGGCCACTATTCCTTTTGTGTTTTGACGCCAGAAAGGAATGTACAACTGTTGTAATTCCTTAAATGTTAGCCATTGCCTATCCACCATCATGCACCTTTTAATGAATCTTCCCAATCTATCATAGCCAATTCATTCCTCATACCTTATTAGTTTCCTTTGTTTAGATTTAGGACCCTAGTTTCGGATTGGACTTCACTTTCCATCTTAATAAAGAATTCAAACATATTATGGTCACTCTTCCCTAAAGGACCCCGCACAACAAGACTGTTAATTAACCCCTTCTCATTACGCAATACCCAATCTAGGATAGCCTGTTCCCTAGTAGGCTCCTCAACATATTGGTCTAAAAATCCATCTCGTACACGCTCCAGGAATTCATCTGCCACAGTATTATTACTAATTTGGTTTGTGTTATATTCAGAATAAATCCACAGGGCTATATTGGAAGCTCAAACTGTTGTGACCTTGGTCTCTTTATTCAGACTCCAGAGTGGAGAGGCAGCATGGTGAATCACCTTTTATACCTGCTTGCCCAGGGTGCACAGGTGACCCTTAGGTCTCCCACAGGTGTGCCCCACAGCGGCAAGTCTTACATATTGGTGAGGTTTACATATATATATAACATCACTCTCCCCCCAAAGTCTTATGTACAAGTTTTTTGCAAGTTGAAGCGATCTGGCGCCCTGCATCCCAGGTCGATCGCCTGAGTTGAAGTCCTGACGTAGTGGGTTCATCCTTGTGGTTGACGGCGAGGTTGATTGTGTTAGTGGGTTGCTGGGGGCAGGTCCTTTCACAGTGGTTCCTGGTTATCTGTGGTTCGCAGTTTGGTCTGGTCCAAATGCTTTCTGCGTTTGCCCAGTACATGGTTTCACAACAAACGCTCAATTTTCATCACAAACACTCCATTCCCCTCTTTGGCTAATACAGTGCAGCCAATCTGGGGCCATGAACATGGTCTACATCATTTATTCTGATGTCGCGTGGAGGGGCCGTGTGATCATGGTGCATTCTCTGCTGATAGCATACGGAAAGCTCGGTTCTGAGAGATTCTGTCTGGTGACTGCACAGCACCCGGGATAGCCGGGTCTGTAGGGAGTCTACCGTCACACGTGTGGTGCTTGGCTTTATGATTTGGGCTGCCCGCTCCGGACTATTGTCGCTGGCCCTAAGGTCTGGCAAGCCCAGGGTGGCCGATATGATCTTGAGACTTTCAGTAGTGGCGGGAGACCTCGTGGACCCCGTGGATCCTGGGCCATGGTATGGGGGCCCCAGACCACCGACTGTGTGTAGCCCCCCTGCCTTTCTTTGCAACATTGCAGCGTTGCCCCATAGAGGGCAATCTGATGGGATGAGCCTTTCGTCTCTGCGACGGATAAGCTGCAACTTCCCATCTAGCGGTTCGCCGTTGGCAGGCAATAACGTGGGATCCTGGCTGGTCCAGGTCCTAAACTGGGGGGCAGTTACGGTTGACCCCTCGCTTTCTAGCACTTCCATGACAACGAGTAGGACTGCGGGCTGCGCCGTTTCCACCCCAGTAGTGGGCAACGGTAGCCAACTGAGGGTATTAGCGCCGTTCTCAGTGCCTGGCCCATGGCGGATCATGTTACAGTGCACAGACAGTGTTAGACATTCTCGAAACAACACATTGATAATGGTGCCTCTGCTCTCCCAAAACTGTGGGATGGGCAGCTTGTCTGATTCGAGCAAATATTGGGACACTCTTTGGTACGTCTCTTTTGTCCCGTGAACCCAAGCTACTGCCTTGGTTAACTTATTGGATACACGTACAACCGGTTGGGGCTTGCCTGCTACTTTAGCTTGCTGCACAACATGCCCGACCCCATGTGATAACACATCACTTGCTATCAATACTTTGTTAGATACATATACAATTGGTTGGGGTTCACCCACTACTTTGGCTTGTTGTCAGGTACCCCCGACCCCATATGATAGTACATCTTTGGCCTGAAAGAACGCTCACATGGGTTACACAGTGCAACCAACTTATTGGAACATAGTGGGTTTTTGGCCTTCTCAGCGGCTGCCCCTTGACTTTCACCCCAAACCCAGTCATTTTCCTTGCTGGGCAACATGTACCTCTGTTTCGTTGCGGCGACATCCCGTAGTCTGGACGCTCTCTCGTCCCGTGGTCGGGACGCTCTCTCGCCCCGTGGTCTGGACGCTCTCTCGTCCCGTGGTCTGGACGCTCTCTCGTCCTGTGGTCTGGACACACACTCGTCCCGTGGTCTGGACACACACTCGTCCCGTGGTCTGGATGCACTCTCGTCCGTGTCCATGATGCCAACTGCCGATATCTTCCTCCCCAGAGATTTTGCCTCTGGCGTCGGGAAGACACATTCGGATCATTTTGGCCGGAGTCCTACTTTGCGTGGTCAACCTGGAGCCTCTTCCATCGTCGCGAAGAGGTCGTCGGCTTTGGGTGGTGGATACCGCGCCTGTACCACTGCTCGGTTGATCTTCACCTCCTCGTGGTCGTGATAAGCGGCCTGTGCCTCGGGGATCTGCAAATGGATCTGCACTTCGATGCCGGGTTCAGCTGAAGGTGGGGTTTTGCTCAGCCTTTGAGCAAGGGAGACGTTGTTCACCAGAGAAGTTACACAGAGGTCTTCCCAGTTCCATCGAATCTTCCCCATCCACCTTCTACCAAGCAGCGTTGGCCCATCACCTGAAACAATCCACAGAGGTAAATCATGCACCGCTTCCTCATGGGATACTCTTATGACACAACCAATAACTAATATCAGTTCCTTGGTGTAGGTGCGCAGCTTTGCCTGAATCGGGATCAGCTTGGGTCATTGTGCTTTGTCGCCCCACAGCCTCTCGAATGCCTTCTGGCTCATAACTGATTGACTCGCCTCCGTGTCCAGTTCCATGGTGTTAGATCTCTTAATTTCCAATGAAATACGAACTCCGATGGTAGTTTTAACTTCTTTAATCTCGGCAGAGAGCAACAAACTGCTGACTGATTGCCAGTTTCTTTGTCTTACTGAGACACATGGTCAAAATGGCTGTACTTTATACCTGGATCAATTTACAGAAAATAACTCGCCTTCTTTGACCTTATTGGCTCAATTCAAAGTCTTTTAATGTTTTATTGGCTCGCTACCCAAGGTCCAAAAATGTCAAGTTGATTGATGAGTTAATGCAACATGCTGAGCAGCATGTAGCAGCCTTGACTTGGGGGTCTGTGAATTTTCAGTCTGTCTAAATGAGCCTGTTTGAATACTCTATCAATCCCCCCTTTGATTCTTTCACAAACTGAATCATAAAACATCAGCTATCACTGGTTAAACATTCTACAAAATAATTTCATACATGTTAATAGAGTTTCCTTCTAAAATTTGTTGATGTGTTTCGCCACATGTCCGGACTAGTAGCTTCCACACAAATTTACACCAACCCGAGTTCCATCGTGGCCACAATGGAAGTCTGGTTTTAGTAGGTTAATTAACCTTATTCCAATTTAATCCAAATCAATATCTTAATTCAACCAGTAAACCACCTTTCCTTAAGCATAACATAAACAAACAATATAAAAGTAAAAGGTATTTACATGTAATTCCCTTGCTACCCTACTATTTCCCTTTGGTGCAGAAGGTCGGCTAGTAAGAAGTAGGCCTATGCCTAGAATACCTACAATCAATACTACAGTAAATTTATACATTTTCGCAAAATGTAATTGTCCTTATTAGATTTCAGCTTCAGTTATGGGTGCTCGTTTAACGTGTGAAGCGTGGATCCAGGCTTTCTTTCCTTGGACTTTAACAGCTGCCTGGGTAGTCAATAACACTTGATAAGGTCCCTCCCACTTGGCACCCAAAGGTTCTTTATGCAACTTTTTCACATACACCCAGACTCCCGGGATGATGTCGTGTCCTCCTTCGGGTGGATTACCCCAAGCTGCCGATACCTGTCGGGAAACAGAACTAATAGCATTGGTTAAGTTCTGACAGTATGATAACAGAGTGTCACTCATTAAGTGAACATCAGCTTTCCGTAAATCGATAGTTCCTGGCAGCGACATGGGTCTTCCTGTTATAATTTCAAATGGGCTTAGACCTGTAGTTCTGTTCGGGGTTGTCCTAATGCTACATAGCACTATTGGTAGTGCCTGGGGCCATGGTGTTCCTTCTTGGTGATATTTGGCAAGCTGTTGTTTCAGAGTTCGATTCATTCGCTCTACTTGTCCTGATGATTGTGGATGATAAGGACAATGTAAATCCCACGTAATGTTCAGTAACCTGCAGACTTCTTGGCAGACAGCACCTGTGAAGTGTGTTCCCTGATCTGAGTCAATGCTACTTGGGACTCCCCATCGGGGAATGTAATCCTTACACAAGACCTTTGCAGTGTGATTGGCTGTGGCTCTTTTAGTTGGGACAGCTTCTACCCATCTAGAGAATCTGTCGACCATGACAAGAATGTTAGTGTATCCTTGGCATGAAGGAAGAGATATATAATCAACCTGCAGATGCTGGAATGGTCCGACAGGGGCAGGGGGCCTCAGTTGGAGCATTACCGTGATGGGTCCAGAATTATTTTTCTGGCAGACCACACAGCGGTCTGTTACCAGCTGGGCATGTTTTTTAAATTCCCGACCCCACCAGCTTTTCTGGAACCGTGCCGTCATCTGTTGTGAGGCCAAGTGTCCCCACGAGTGGATCTGTTGGGCTAAAAAAGGCATAAGCGCTTGTGGCGCAACTGGCTTGTCGGTAACTTTTTGTCTCCAGACACCATCTTCGCATAGCTTAATTCCTGCCTCAATCCATGTCCATTTTTCCTCTCGGGAGCACTCGCCTTGCATTGTTTGAAGGTCTCGTGTCAGAGTCCTGAGTGCTTTCAATCTGCACATCTGTGTTGGTTCTTCTGGAGGAACGCCCTGTGAGGCGGCATCTTTAGCTGCCTGGTCGGCTAGGGCATTTCCCTGTGCTTCTGTGGTATTTTCCTTGGTATGGGCCTTACACTTCAGGATGGACACTTCCTGAGGTAATTGTATGGCCTCCAGTAAGTCTCGGACTTCTTTTTCATTTCGGATAGGTGTACCAGCAGCAGTGAGGAATCCTCTTTTCCGCCATAACATACCAAAGTCGTGAGCGACTCCAAAAGCATAACGCGAATCTGTGTAGACATTAGCTGTCTGTCCTTCTGACAACACGCTTCTGACAGGGCCCGTAACTCGGCCTGTTGTGCTGACGTTCCTGAGGGTAAATGTCCTTTTGCCACTACCTCACATAAGGTTGTAACTGCCCATCCTGCTTTTCTGGTACCATTGTCAACAAAGGAGGAACCATCTGTAAACAGGATGAGGTCTGGGTTGTGCAGAGGCTCCTCTGCTGCTAAGGCTGCTTCTTCTGTTTCTTTTAAAATCTCCACGCAGTCATGCTCTTCACATTCTCCCCTTTCTTACTCCCTCGATTCTGACATCGGGAGCATAGTTGTGGGATTAACCGGGTTGGCCCGGACGATATGGAGATTAGGAGCTTCCAAAACTGCTGTCCAGCGGGTCCATCTTGCTGCCGTCACCTGAGACATTCTATTCATAGACAGCAAAGCGTGTACGGTGTGGGGACACTTGACAATCAGCTTTTGGTCGAGGACTAGACCCGCAGTGATCATTACCGCTCGACATGTAGCTTCCATGGCCCTTAGGCAACTTCCCCATCCGAGGGCTACCGCATCCAGTTTTGCCGAATAATAGCCAATAGGTCTTTGCCGATCCCCATGTTCTTGTGTCAGTAATAGCTGTCATATATCCTTCTTTCTCATGAACAAACAGGGTAAATGGCTTACCACTGTCGGGGATTCCCAGAGCCGGTGCCGAACACAAAGCCTTTTTCAAACTCAGGAAGGCCTCTTGCTGTTCCTTAGTGAGGGTGATGGCTTCTTTAGAGGCACGTTTCCCCTTTAAAATATCATTCAGTGGCTGAGCAAGCTGTGTGAAGGAGTCAATCCAATTTCTGTTAAAGTTACACAATCCCTAAAAAGACCTTAGTTCCTGAATAGTGGTGGGTTGTTTAGCAGCCCGAATGGCTGCAGTTCTATCCTGGGTAAGTTCTCTCTTTCCTTATGAAATCTTTTGTCCCAGGTATACAACCTCTTCTTGGGATATTTGTGCTTTGTCGATGCTGGCTTTATGTCCTTTCAGCCGAAGGTGATCCAGCAAAGCTCGTAAATCTTGTTCATGCTGTTCTTCCGTGTTTGAAGCTAGCAGGATATCGTCTACATATTGGATGACTGTGGATTACAGGAGAGGTAATTCTCGCAAATGTCTTTGTAAAGCCATGTGGAATACCGTAGGGCTGTTGTGGAAACCCTGCGGTAACCGGGTCCAAGTGTACTGTTGTCCTTGGACAGTGAAAGCAAACCACTGTCGAACCTCCGGTGCCAGAGGCACCGACCAAAATCCGTTGGCCATATCTATAATCGAGAAATATTTATGTTCCGGTTTGAGGGCATTAAAAATGGTGGAGGGATCTGCGGCCAAAGGAGCTTTTTGATCAATACACTGGTTAGCTTTCCTATAATCGACAGTCAAACGCCAAGTCTCATTAGATTTCTGTACCGGCCACATGGGGCTATTGGAGGAGCTATGCATTTTAATAAGCACCCCTTGTTTCTCCAATTGCTGAATAACCGGTAAGATTCCCGCGATGGCAGTTGGACTGATGGGATACTGTTTAGTGCATGGAGGCTTGGTCCCTGTAAATGACGCAGGCTCCATCTGGAGTAGGCCACAATCGTTCTTATCTTTAGCCCATATCGGGTGTTCCTTCAATTCTTCTTTCTTCAAAGTTCTAATTGACCATGTCACCCGACCATCCTCGAAATGCAACGATGAATCTATTTGGATTAGAACGTCCATTCCCAAAAGGGGTTGATCTACTGGGCCTATGCAGACCGGCGTGGTTAGTTCATGTGGACCCAGCCCAAAAAGTACCGGTGTTGTCATTTTAATTTCCATTTTATGGCCCCCAACTCCATAGGCTGTACGTGCCCTACCATCCAATGGCAAAAATTCTCCATATTGTAGGGGTAAGCATGTTAATTCCGCCCCTGTGTCTCAAAGACAGTCCACATCCTTATCGCCCACCCTCACAGTTATATATAGCCCATCTCCCCTTTGTTGTATTAGTGCGAGGAGGGGGGCCAGGGTGGGCTCTAGTCGTTTTTTGCTATCCCAAGTAACTTCTTCTGTTGTTGTATTGTCAGTCGCTTAAATACTTCTATGAGGTCGTTATCTTGTGACAAGCCTGGCTTGTTGGCTGAATTGTATCCCTGGCTGCGTCCTCTTCCCCAGCCGTGACCTTGCTGTTTTGCCCTGCACGTCTTGGCCCACAATAATGACATTTTCCGGGTAATTTTCCGAATGACTGTTTATCGGAATCCTGGAATTTCCATCCCATAGCCTGTACAGCTCGGACTTTAGTTCCCATATCCCGATCTAATTGGTTACATCGATCCACCAATGCTGCAAAGGTAGTTCCTCTACCTTCCCAGTCCGGTAACACTACCGTGAGCATTTTGGACAGTTCTGGCTTTAGACCTGCCACGAAAGCTGCTTTCAGGGGTCCAAACGCTTGTTCATCCATTTCCTCATCCGTATTATTCATACCCGAATGTTCTAGCCACGTGCATCTAAACCGCTCGTCATACTCCAGGACCTCCTCTGTTCCTTTCTGTTGGCAGGCTGAAATTTTTCCCCAGTCTGTCTTAGCTGGACTGAAGGCTTGCAGCCAGTGTTTAATCGCCTCCCATCCTGCGTCTAATTCTTGCACATTCTGCCCCAAAGCTTCATCTACCTTGTCGTGCAATTTTCCTCCCTGTGTTTTTGGCACCATTATGGTCAAAATTTGCACTCCGTCCCAGGGATGAAGTTGATATATATTTCTTAAGCGGTCCAATTGGTCCCACGTTTTTACTCCCCCTTTCTTTGGATTGGGCAATTCCTTGGAAAATTTATCAATTTTCTCTGGGTCTGCCGGAGCATGAACTAAGTATTCTTCATACACCCTTCTCTTTGTTTTTTTGGTTCCGCCTCATCCGCAGTCTCTTCTGATTTGACTACAACTTGTCTTTTTTTAAACGGGGCAAAGCGCACCCCTAATTCTTCATCATCCTCCGACACTGTATTGTTGGAGGATTCAGAAACCGTATCTATTCCTCGGTCGTGTCTTCGGGTTTGCGCTTTTAATTTATCCAAACATGGGTACCCTGGGAATTGATCAATACATTTTCCTTTTCCTATTACTGTCTCTTGACCTAATGATTTTTTCCATTCTTTAATTTCATCTTTAAGATCTTTAACTTCCGCTTCCAGCTTTTCAAGTTCAAGCTTTTTCTGTCGCAGCTGTGCACAAACAGCTTGCAATTGATCCTTTGTACTGGTCAGTTCTCGATCATGTTGGGAACGCATTATAATTTCATTCCGGTTTCGGATCTGGCCCATAACCGCTAGGGACCATTTAGTTTGCTCTTTATTTTTCATACGGGTCGTTTTTCCCCAGGCCCTTTTAATCTCGTCCAAGGACCATTGTCCTTTGGAGGTTCCGTACTTTTGTTCGATCTTAATACAGGTTTTAGATAAGTTGAATTGTTGCTCTATGTATTCTTTCAACTGTTCGAGGATTTCATCTAGCGAAACTTGAGGTGGTGCCTGCCCACCTTTAACAATTGTAGGCAATTCTTTGCCCTTTTCTCCTGCTGCCATTTATTTACTGAGTTCTTTACTGGGGTCTCGAGTCGTAGGCTTGCTAGCCGATCAATAGGTCGGTGATTAATTAACTAACACACCGCCGAAGTTTAGACGTCTATGGGACCTCGAGCTGACTACCAACCGGAGGGTTCACAAACCGGAGGCTTTCGGAATCGCGTAGAAGGAGAGGCGAATTTAGACTTTTGACCGAGGACTTTTTTAAAAAAAGAGGAGTCCTTACCTCAATCTATAGGTCCGATGTCCAAAATTCAGTTTCTTTCCTCAGTGATCCTGTTCGCAGCGCCAAAATTGTTAGATCTCTTAATTTCCAATGAAATATGAACTCCGATGGTAGTTTTAACTTCTTTAATCTCGGAAGAGAGCAACAAACTGCTGGCTGATTGCCAGTTTCTTTGTCTTACTGAGACACATGGTCAAAATGGCTGTACTGTATACCTGGATCAATTTACAGAAAAGAACTCGCCTTCTTTGACCTTATTGGCTCAATTGAAAGTCTTTTAACGTTTTATTGGCTCGCTATCCAAGGTCCAAAAATGTCAAGTTGATTGATGAGTTAATGCAACATGCTGAGCAGCACGTAGCAGTCTTGACTTGGGGGTCTGTGAATTTTCACAGTCTGTCTAAATGAGCCTGTTTGAATACTCTATCACTTGGAGACTGGAGTGCTGTTGAGTTTAACTTTTAACATTATCGGAGAGCTTTTGGTGGTGAAGGTGTGTATCCCATATACTTCCTGTTCATCCTCAGGTTGAGTTGCCTCTCCTGCTCGTTCATCGTGATCCTCGCTGGATCGGTCGTCCTCTCCTGACTCTGCCACATGGTGAGTCAGAGACCGTTTACATATTCGCTGGAGGTGCCCCATTGTGCCACAGCCCTTGCACACATAAGGCATGAATCGACATTGATGGGCTCTATGACTGCTCCTGCAGCGCCAACATGGTGTTAATGGATACGCATTCACGCCCTACGGCGACTCTGAGTCACTTTAGGCGTAGGTCTGGCCTCTGCGGTCGTGTGGGCCCTGCCCTGTACAGTTCTGCCTGCTGAAAACATTATTTTATGCACAGTACTTGCATTCTGTGAAGATATCTGTTTCGTGTTGTCGCTCATGGATATGAAGGCTTGGGCTATCGTGATGGCCTTGCTCAGATCTAGGGATTCGGCAGACAGCAGTTTGCAAAGAATGACCTCATGGCCGATTCAAGCACGAAAAAGTCCCGCAACATTTTCCCGAAAGATCCTGCAAATTCGCACTGTCCCGCAAGGCGTCAAAACTTGCCACGTTCTAGCCCTCGGAGCGATGGTGCATGTAAAAGCAATACCTGGCCATTAAGATGCTCTCCTTCGGCTTGAGGTGTTCCTGCACCAGCGTACACAACTCTGTTTAAGACTTGTCCGTTGGTTTGACCGGTGCCAGCAGATTTTTGAGGAGGCCATATATCGAAGGCCCACATACGGTGAGGAGAATCGCCCTGTGCTTGATCGCTGTCTCAGCCTTGTCCAGTTCGTTGGCCACGAAGTACTGGTAGAGGTGCTCAACGAAGGCTTCCCAATCATCACCCTCAACAAATCTCTCAAGAATACCAACGGCAGCCATTACCGCGTGAAAGTTCATGATCCGTTACTCATCGCCAATTTGTTATGTTCAGAATAAATCCACAGAACTATATTCTAAGCTCAAACTGTTGTGACCTTGGTCTCTTTATTCAGAGGCCAGAGTGGAGAAGCAGCATGGTGAATCACCTTTTATACCTGCTTGCCCAGGGTGCACAGGTGACCCTTAGGTCTCCCACAGGTGTGCCCCCTAGTGGCAAGTCTTACATATTGGTGAGGTTTACATACATACATAACAGTTTGGCCAGTCTATATGTAGATTAAAGTCACCTACGATTACTGTAGTACCCTTGTTACATGCATCTCTAATTTCCTGTTTGATGCCATCCCCTACACTACCACTACTGTTTGGAGGCCTATAGACAATTCCCACCAATGTTTTCTGCTCCTTGGTGCTCCTTAGCTCCACCCAGACTGATTCTACATCTTGATTTTCTGAGCCAATATCCTTTCTCACTATTGCTCTGATTTCATCCTCTACTAACAACGCTACACCACCCACTCTTTCTTTTTGCCTGTCCTTCCAAAATATCGAATATCCTTGGATATTCAGTTCCCAACCCTGGTCACCCTGCAGCCATGTCTCCGTAATTGCAACTATATCGTATCCGTTTACATCTATTTGCGCTGTTAATTCATCTACCTTATTACGGATGCTTCATGCATTCAGATACAATGCTTTTAGATTAGTCTTTTTAACATTATTAGACATCTTAACATTATTTTGTACTATAGCCCTATTTGTCTTAACGTTATTTTTTCTTACCTGGACCCTATTTGTTAGTGCACTCTTTTGTTTGTATGCTCTGTCCCTTCCTGACATAATCTGGTTATCCTTACCACAATCACTTTCCTGCATTGCTTCCTTTTCATTTCTCTTTAGCATTCTAGATTTCTCTCCTCTGCGTCCGTCCTCCCCCTGATTTAGTTTAAAGCCCTGTCTACCTTCCTAGTTAGTCGGTTCACTAGAACTCTGGTCCGAGCATAGTTCAGGTGTAGCCCGTTCCCATGGAACAGCTCTCTCTTTCCCGAGTATTGGTGCCAGTGCCCCACGAATTGAAACCCACTTCTCCCACGCCAACCTGTGAGCCACGCACTCATCTCCCTGATTCTATTGACCTTATGCCAATTTGCTCGTGGCTCAGGTAATAATGCAGAGATTATTATTTTTGTGGCTCTGCTTTTCAATTTAGTCCCTAGTTGTTCGAACTCTCTCAGCAGAACCTCTTTCTTAGAAGCGAGAAGGAAGCGGAGGAGGTACACAGAGAGGGAGCTGATGTACAGGTCGGTAAAATTGAATAAACACACTGGTTGCTAATGACTTTAGACATCAGTCGTGGCTCAGTGGTAGCAGTCTCATACCTGAGTCAGAAGATTGTGGGGACAAAACTACCCCTCGCCCCGATTGGGGGCCGGTGCTTGCGGGGCCCGGCCCGATACCCGGCGCCGATGGGAATTGGATGGTACGCCCCTCAAGACACGTGGAGCGCTGTCTCTGGCACCTCGCTGCCTTTCAGAAGCGCTCCCGGGCGGCAGTGCAGCGCTAAGTCCAGTCCAGTGCCGGGTGGAGCAGACCGGCACGACAACATCCCTCTCCTTTCATTAAATGGGAGGGCCGCTGCGCACTCTGCTTGGGACTTACGTGGCCGCCACTGGCTCACTCGGGACGCAATTGACCGGGCCCAGCAGCCCAGCAGCCAGAATGGAGTGCCGGGCTACTCAAGGGCAGCCCGGTCAACGCAAGGGCCGCCATTGTCGGGCCGACACAAGAGTCGGCCGACAAATAAAGATGGCGGCCCGCGCGCTGAAGGCCTCCCCTTTAAGGGGCGCCCCGGCAGCAGATGGCCACCAGCCTCGCTGCGCATGGGGCAATTTCCCACATGGGGCGGTGAGGGGGTGGCGCGGGGTGGTGATGTCATCGGCCTTCATGCACCGGTCCAAGGCACTGATTGCGGGGCGAGGCGCCCCAAAAACTCCAGGACAATTTCCTGCGAGGAAGTAGTGCACCCCTACCCCAGGCGGAAATGCCACTGTGCACCTCCCCGGAGGTGTTCACAGAGCTGAATAGGGGCAATTATCCCCCGCCCCCCCCCGACCTGTGGGTTCAAGTCTAACTCCAGGAACGTGAGCACAGAAATCCAAGCTAACCCTCCAGTGCAGTGCTGAGGGAGCGCTGCACTGTGGGAGGGGCAGTACCGAGGAAGAGCTGCACGGTCAGAGGGGCAGTACTAAGGGAGCGCCGCACTGTCGGAGAGGCACTGTTGAGGGAATTCTGCACTGTCGGAGGTGATGAGCAGAGGGAGCACTGCACTGTCGGAGGGGCAGTGCTGAGGGAGCGGCGCACTGTCGGAGGGGTAGTGCTGAAGGAGCACCGCACTGTCGCAGGATAGTACTGAGGGAGCGCCGCACTGTCGCAAAGGGAGTTCTGAGGGAGTGTCACACTTTGAGGCGCAGTACTGAGGGAGCGCCGCATTGTCGGAGGAACAGTACTGAGGGAGTGCCGCACTGTCGGAGGAGCAGTACTGAGGGAGCGCCGCAATGTCAGAGGGGAAGTACTGAAGGAGCACCGTACTGTCAGAGGGGCAGTACTGAAGGAGCGCCACACTGTCGGAGGGGCAGTGCTGAAGGAGCGCCGCACTGTCAGAGGGGCAGTACTGAGGGAGCGGCGCACTGTCGGAGGGGCAGTACTGAGGGAGCGCTGCACTGTCGGTCTTGCTGTCTTTTGGATGAGACGTTAAACCAAGGCCCCGTCTGCTCTCAGGTGGATGTAAAAGATCCTATGGCCACTATTTGAAGGACAGCAGGGGTGACCTGGCCAATATTTATCCCTCAACCAACATCACTTACACCAGGTTATCTGGTCATTATCGCAGTGCTGTTCATGGGATCTTGCTGTGTGCAAATTGGCTGCCGCAGTGACTACACGCCATAAAATACTTAATTGGCTGTGCTGAGGTTATGTAAGGAGCTATATTTATTTATTTATTTACTCTCTTCCTTTCTCTTATCCAGTTGTAATAGTGGTTGGAGAGGGAAGGCCTTGAGAAAATGACACACATTCACCCCTGCGGCTGCTGCTAGTGAGTCCTCAGTGCCCTTACACTGTGTACTTGTCCCAAGTGATGAAGTGCTGACTAAATGGGAGCAGTGACGAGTGCGGTTGGGATTGTGCCGATATTAAACATCTGGGTACAGGGTGAGGAGGCGTCCCTGTACAGTTGCTGCACCGTCCCAGTGCCTGTCCACTCTCCAAGGGGCCTGGTCAAGTGGGGGACCCTTGTTCCGTCTCCTTGAGTGGAGGCTGTCTCACGAGATCCTTCCTCTATCCTGATCTGGGGGCTGGATCATGGAGGTCCCATGAGTTACATAAGAACATAAAAATTAGAAGAGTCGGCCATTCGAGCCTGTCCCGCCATTCAGTGAGATCATGGCTGATCTTCTACCTCAACTCCACTTTCCTGCACTATCCCCATATCCCTTGATTCCCTTAATATCCAAAAATCTATCGATCTCTGTCTTGAATATACTCAACGACTGAGCCTCCACAGCCCTCTGCGGCAGAGAATTCCAAAGATTCACCACCCTCTGAGTGAAGAAATTTCTCCTCATCTCAGTCCTAAATGGCCGACCCCTTATTTTGGGACTGTGACCCCTGGTTCTAGACTCCCCAGCCCGGGGAAACACCCTCCCTGCATCTACCCTGTCAAGCCCTGTAAGAATGTTGTATGTTGACAGAGAGGTTGTTAGGGTGTCTCTGATGTGGGTAAATGTCCCAATGGGACCAGGCACAGCATTTACGGGAAAGCTCTGCCCTACACTTGCTCCCTCACTGTTCAGGGCTCCCCGACTGCGGACAGCAATGGCCCAGAGATGCTGTGCTGTATATTCTCAGACCACTGCTGAAGGCTCAGAGTTCCTCGTGGTCTGTAAGTAAGCTGGGCCGTAGGAGTTCAGGATCCCTGCCCTCCTCAGCTGTAGATGGCGCTGATCTCTTCCTGTGACCAGGGTCCTGGACAATGTGCTGCTCTCATCGGTCGATGCTGGCTTGGGGCCGAGTGAGTCCCTTTCTGAGGTCTCGAAGACACTTGGTGCCACACCAGCACCACAGGAAGAGGGGCAGTGTCTGAAATACATCCTCACAGCGACCTTCACCAACGAGCTGGCAAGGACCGACTGGTCTCAGAAAGCTGTTATGTCAGTGATTGAGTTACCTGATTGTGATGGAGAGGGAAGGAAGGGTCAGTGTTGGCCAAGGCTCGATGGTGATCAGGAGCTCAGCCTGATTGGCTAATTGAGCAGAGGGGGAGATACTCTCGGCCTGTGTACCACATGGCACGGCGCATTGTATCTGTGGAACGGCAATTACACCAGCGGGTTTTAAATCACCCAGCACAATATTCCCCGAATAAAGGGGGCAACGTGGAATTAAAAGACTCAATGAGACTGATGCCAATGCCCACTGATATTTTGAAAATCGCTTTTCTAATAAGTAAGATCTTGCATTTATATCATGTTTCATAGACAATTGGTTATTTTTGAAATTATTGTTATGAAGACAAGTTAAATCACGATTGGAAGAGTCAATGGGGTGGAAATTCGTTCGTGCCCATTTTGAGGCATTAATCCAGGCAGAGCGGTAATTTTAGAACCTTGTTTGTTGTAGAGGTTTGTGCCGCCCACGAAAACATTTGCTGGAATCAGGCCAAGAGCTTTGTGGGGGGGTGGGAGGGCGTTAAACCATCCTTTCACACCTGACCCGGGGGGCTAAATCATCCTCCCCCTCGACCCCCTCATCTTCCCCCCGCCTCCTCTCCCCCCACTCCTGAGGTATCACTGCGATCTGCACTGGCAACACCGGGGCCCTCATGATTGCCAAGTTGTGCAGCATGCAGCACACCACAATGAATAGTGAGACCTGTTGAGGTGAGTATCAAAGGCTGCCTCCAGAGCAGTCCAGGCATCGGAATCACTGCTTTAGCAGCCCTGTTGTCTGCTCTATGATGTTGCGGGTGGCGGCATGGTTCTCATTGTAGCGTTCCTCCGGCTCTGAGGTGGGATTGCGAAGGGGGGTCATTAGCCAGGCCATGTCCCTTGTCTCCGAGCAACCAGCCTTGGTCTTACCGTGGTGGTTGAAACTGTCGAGGCACAGTACTCTCCCACAGGATAAAGGCATCATGTGCGTTTCCAGGATAGCGAGCATTGACCACGAGGATGCGCTGCGTGTGGTCATACACCAGCTGCACATTTAGGGAGTGGTATCCCTTTCTGTTTCTGAATACCTCTGCATTCTAGAATAGTGCTCGCAAGGCCACGGCGTGCAGTCAATTGCTCGTTGGATCCTCGGGAAGCCCACTATCCTGGCATTCCCAATTACGCACTCATCCTGATTCTCCCTGGTCATCGGGAAGGTAATGAAGTCCAATCGATGGGTGCAGAGCGTCGTGGATGCAGCGATGTACTGCGAATTGTGAGACGCTGCATATGTCCCCTGATGCAGCCTGGAAGGTGCCGGAGGCATAGAAGGTGAGTGCCACCATGACCTTCACTGCGATGGGCAGCACAGTCCTGGTGCCGATGTGAATCGGCAGGTCTGCCTGCAGGAGATGGCAAATATCTGTAACTACCTCCTTTCGCAAGCGCAGTCTTCTGACACACTGCTCCTCAGACAGGTCCAAGTATGAGTGTTGCCACCGGTAAAGCCATGGGGGGTAAGGCCTCCTGCTCCGATGTCTAGGGGCTCTCCGCCTTCGGCCACTGACATGGCCAACAGCCCTTCTCTCTTCACGCCGCCTTGCTAGAGCATGTAGAATGTGACGCTGATGAACTAGTAATGCACCCATTAAATTTTTCAAAGTGACTTTCTCTCGGCTGTACTGTTGTACCTTTCTGCCGCTGCAAATTGGGAGGCTCACGCACCATCCTGTGTGTAGACGTTGCACTGACTGTGACCTAACTCTGGAAGCCTGTACCCACTGTTTTTTCAGACGTGGTTAGTGACGGTCGTTAAATGAGGCAGCCGCACCTATTTTAACGAGCGTGCGCGTTGCACCAGGACTGACATCAGGATCGGACTGATTGTCAGCAGCCAGGCGTGAATGCTGGGCACCGCCAGTAAACCTCAACTCAATTTTCTGGCTAAAAGCTGCGCGCCCAGTCGGTCAGCTCGAACGTTCGCATTACCGCTAACTGAGGCGTGAGACAACTCAATTTCCAGCCCAATGTCTTGTGAAGGTCAGAGCCTTGAGTTCAGAGTGGACCGTGTGGGGTCACTGGAGAAGGGTTGATACGAAAAATAAACACTGCTCACAATTCACAGTCGGGGGCCTGCACATCTGCGGAGACCCCACAACATTCCTTCCAAAGTCACATGGATATTCTGAGGGAAGAATGCCAAACCAATGTCGCATTCTCCCAGTCCCTGTCCACATCCAAGTGCTTTCATGTAACTGACTCCCTGACACAATCTAAGCACTTCAATCGAAGCACATGGCCACATCGATGTACTTACAGCCTGCTGAGCGTTGAAGGAAATGTAGGGAGGTAGGGGTCTGAGCCACTCAATCACAGGGGGTCCCACTGTTTCACACCCGTTACACAAGTAATGAGGGGACACTAACTGGCCATTGCCTCATTCGGTCCAAGAACATAAGCTGCGAATGCTCCATCGCACAGTCTCCTTTGACCAACTTTCATTAGAATGTCGCGAGACTCTGTGCGAAACCTCCCAACATGGCTCTCTCTAACATTGTAACTCTTCAGGCACAACACAGTCTAATCTCCAAATATCCAAGTGCTCGAGCAATTTGATGGGGGCGAAAGGGAATTCACATCGGAAAAATCATGGCATCTTCTCCAGTATTTCTCAGCTTTCACTGTAACACTCTGATATATTCACCCCTCTCTATAACACTCTGATATACCCCACACCCCTCACTGTAACACTGATATACCCCACACCTCTCATTATCATCATCATCATAGGCAGTCCCTCGGAATCGAGGAAGACTTGCTTCCACTCCTGAAATGAATTCTTTGGTGGCTGAACAGTCCAATATGAGAGCCACAGACTCTGTCACAGGTGGGACAGATAGTCGTTGATGTTATGTATGTAAACATTACCAATGTGTAAGACTTGTCATCAGGGGGCGCACCTGTGGGAGACCCAAGGGTCACCTGCACACCCTGGGCAAGCAGGTATAAAAGGCAGTCTACCATGCTGCTTCCTCACTCTGCAGTTACAATAAAGAGACCAAGGTCACAACAGTTTGAGCTTAAGATATACAATCTTGTTGAGTTATTCTGAACATAACAATTGGTGACGAGTAACAGATCACGAACTTTCAAGCGGTTATGGCTGCCGTTGGTATTTTTGAGAGAGTTGCTGAGGGTGATGATTGGGAAGCCTTCGTTGAGCGTCTTGACCAGTACTTCGTGGCCAATGAGCTGGAAAAGGAAGAAACCGCGGTCAAGCACAGGGCGATTCTCCTCACCGTTTGCAGGTCCACGAAATATGGCCTCATCAAAAATCTGCTAGCACCGACGAAACCAACGGAGAAGACATATGAAGAATTGTGCACGCTGGTCCTGGAACACCTCAAGCCGAAGGAGAGCATCTTGATGGCCAGGTATCGTTTTTATACACTCCGAGGGCCAGGACGTGGCGAGCTATGTCGCCGACCTAAGATGCCTTGCGGGACCGTGTGCATTTACTGGATTTTGGGGGGGGGGGGAAAAAAGTGTTGTGGGACTTTTTCGTGCTTGGAATCGGCCACAAGTCATCCTTCGCAAACTGCTGTCTGCCGAATCCCTAGATCTGAGCACGGCCATCGCGATAGCCCAGGCTTTTATGCCCACGAACGATAACACTAAACAGATATCATTGCAGCATCGAAACTCACCAGCAAGCACCTGTGCATAAAATAATGCCTTCAGCAGGCAGAACTGTACATGGCAGGGCCTTAACGCCTGCAGCGGCCAAACCTAGGATGACTCAGAGTGCGCCGTGGGACGTGAATGCGAATCCATTAGCACCATGTTGGCGCTGCGGAGGTAATCATCGAGCCCATCAATGTTGATTCAAGCACTACGTGTGCAAGGGCTGTGGAACAATGGGACACCTCCAGCGAATGTGCAGACGTGCTGTGACTCACCATGTGGCAGAGTTGGCAGAAGATGACCAATACGGCGCGGATCACGCTGAACGAGTAAGAGAGGCAACTCAACCCGAGGCTGAAGAGGAAGTGTATGGGGTACACACCTTCACCACCAAAAGCCCTCCGATTATGTTAAAAGTCAAATTAAACGGCATTCAATTTCCATGGAATTGGACACGGGGGCGAGTCAGTAAATTATGAGCCAGAAGGCTTTTGAGAAACTGTGGGGCAACAAGGCACAGAGGCCAAAACTAAGCCTGATCCACACCAAGCTGCGTACTTACACCAAAGAGCTCATACCAGTTATTGGCAGTGCAGCAGTGAAGGTATCGTACGATGGAGCTGTGCATGATTTACCACGGTGGTCCAACGCTGTTCTGCAGAAGCTGGCTAGGAAACAGCCGATGGTACTGGGACGACATCAAAGCACTGTCTTCGGTGGATGACATCTCGTGCGTCCAGGTGCTAAACAAATTCCGGGCGTTATTCGAGCCAGGCATCGGCAACTTCACATAGGCACCAAAGTGCAGATCCATCTCGTCCCTGATGCACAACCCATGCATCACAAGGCCCGAGCAGTTCCATACATGAAGCAAGAGAAAGTAGAGATTGAGCTGGACAGACTCCAATGAGAGGGGATCATATCGTCAGTCGAGTTCAACGAGTAGGCCAGTCCAATTTTCCGGTGTTGAAAAGCGATGGGACGGTGAGAATCTGCGGGGACTACAAGGTAACGATCAACCGAGTCTCGTTACAGGATCAGTACCCACTACCCAAAGCGGATGATCTGTTTGCAACGCTGGCAGGGGGGAAGTCATTCACCAAGTTGGATCTAACCTCTGCTTACATGACACAGGAGCTGGCTGAACCTTTGAAAAAATTGACGTGTATCAACACACACAAAGGACTGTTCATATACCACAGATGTCCCTTTGGGATTCGCTCGGCTGCGGCCATCTTCCAGAGGAACATGGAGAGTCTGCTGAAATCGGTTCCGTGCACTATTGTGTTTCAAGACGACATCTTGATCACTGCCCGCAACACCACCGAACACTTGCACAACCTGGAAGAGGTTCTCAAGCTACTGGACAGAGTGGGACTTAGGCTGAAATGCTCCAAGTGTGTTTTCCTGGCGCCAGAGATCGAATTTCTGGGGAGAAAGATTGTGGCAGATGGCATCAGACCCACGGACTCCAAGACGGAGGCCATCAAGAATGCACCCAGACCACAGAATGTGACAGAGCTGCATTCATTCCTGGGACTCAACTATTTTGGTAACTTTCTACCGGGGTTGAGCACTTTGCTGGAACCGTTGCATTTATTGCTGCGCAAGAGTGATGACTGGGTTTTGGGTAAAGCTCAAGAGACAGCCTTTAACAAGGCCAGAAACCTGCTATGTTCTAACAAGTTATTTGTATTGCATGACCCTTGTAAAAGTTTACTACTAGCTTGTGATGCATCTTCGTATGGGGTCGGTTGTGTGTTACAGCAAGCCTATGGGTTAGGCAAACTGCAACCGGTTGCATATGTGTCCAGAAGCTTATCTAAGGCTGAAAGAGCCTACAGTATGGTTGAGAAAGAAGCATTAGAATGCGTATACAGGGTTAAGAAAATGCACCAATACCTATTTGGACTCCGGTTTGAGCTCGAAACCGACTACATTTCGTTGTTCTCAGAAAGCAAAGGCATTAACACCAATGCTTCGTCCCGCATCCAAAGATGGGCACTAACGTTATCTGCGTATGATTATGTAATCCGCCACAGACCAGGCATGGAGAACTGTGCTGATGCCCTCAGTCAGCTACCATTGTCCACCACCGGGTGGAAATGGTGCAACCCGCAGACTTGCTCCTTGTAATGGATGCTTTTGAGAGCGCGGGGTCACCCATCACGGCTCGCCAGATCAGGACCTGGACTAGCCAGGACCTGGTGCTATCACTAGTAAAAAACTGCGTCCTTAATGGGAGCTGGTCGGCGGTTCCAAGGGAAATACAAGACAAAATTAAGCCGTTCCACCGACGCAAGGATGAGATGTCCATCCATTCGGACTGTCTCCTATGGGGGAATCGTGTAATCTTGCCTAAGGCAGGGAAATGTTTATACGCAACCTTCACAGTACCCACCCAGGCATAGTCATGATGAAGGCTATCGCCAGGTCGCATATTTGGTGGCCCGGCATTGACTCGGAATTGGAGTCAATGCAGCACTTGCTCACAATTGAGCAATGCACCAAAGGAGGCCCCATTAAGTCTGTGGTCATGGCCCTCCAAATCGTGGTCCAGGGTCCACATAGATTTCGCTGGCCACTTTCTAGGAAAGATGTTCCTAGTAGCAGTGGATGCTTACTTTAAATCGATTGAATGTATAATAATGTCGTCATGTATGTCCACTGCCACCATTGAAAGCCTCCGGGCCATGTTCACCACCCATGGTTTGCCCGACGTCCTTGTCAGTGACAATGGACCATGCTTCACCAGTTCGGAATTCAACGAGTTCATGACCCGCAATGGCATCAAGCATGTCAGGTCTGCGCCGTTTAAGCCTGCATCCAATGGTCAAGCGGAATGGACAGTCCAAACTATCAAGCAGAGCTTGAAACGCGTGACGGACAGTTCCCTGCAGACCCAGCTATCTCGGATTCTGCTCAGCTACCGCACGCGACTCCACTTGCTTACCGAGGTTCCCCCGGCAGAATTGCTAATGAAGAGAGCACTCAAAACCAGGCTCTCCCTAGTCCACCCGGATCTCAATGATCATGTAGAAACCCGGCGTCACCGGCATAACATGTACCACGATCGCACGGCTGTACCGCGTGACATTGAGGTTAATGACCCCGTGTTTGTTGTTAATTACGGTCATGGTCCCAAATGAGTTGCTGGCACTGTTTTAGCCAAGGAGGGGAATAGAGTGTTTGTTGTCAAACTTTTGAATGGACAAACTTGCAGAAAGCACTTGGATCAGACCAAACTGCAGTTCACTGACAACCAAGAACAGTTTGAAGAGGATATTACCATCATTGATCCACCCACACACACCCAACCAGCAATCGACCTCGCGGTGAACCACGAGGATGAACCCACCATGCCCGACAATCCGATCAGACCAGCCACACCGCAGTGCAGCAATGATCTGACCGACTCACCCGTACCAGGACTTCAACTCAGGCCATCAACCCGGGAATGCAGAGTCCCGGATCGCCTCAACTTGTAAATAACTTGTATCTAAGACTTTGAGGGGGGGGGGGGATGATGTTATGTCTGTAAACATTATCAATGTGTAAGATTTGCCACCAGGGGGCGCACCTGTGGGAGACCCAAGGGTCACCTGCACACCCTGGGCAAGCAGGTATAAAAGGCAGTCTACCATGCTGCTTCCTCACTCTGGAGTTACAATAAAGAGACCAAGGTCACAACGGTGTGAGCTTAAGATACACAGTCTTGTGGAGTTATTCTGAACATAACAGTTGAGGGAAGGGGTGGGACTAGTTTGCCACACGCTCATTCCACTGCCTGTGTTTGATTTCTGCATGCTCTCGGCGTTGAGACTCGAGGTGCTCAGCGCCCTCTCGGATGCACTTCCTCCACTTAGGGCGACCTTGGGCCAGGGACTCCCAGGTGTCGGTGGGGATGTTGCACTTTATCACGGAGGCTTTGAGGGTGTCCTTGTAACGTTTCCGCTGCCCACCTTTGGCTCGTTTGCCGTGAAGGAGTCTCGAGTCTGGCATGCGAACTATGTGGCCTGCCCAGCGGAGCTGATCAAGTGTGGTCAGTGCTTCAATGCTGGGGATGTTGGCCTGGACAAGGACGCTGATGTTGACGCGCCTGTCCTCCCAAGGGATTTGTAGGATATTGCGGGGACATCGTTGGTAATATTTCTCCAGCGACTTGAGGTTTCTGCTGTACATGGTCCATGTCTCTGAGCCATACGGTACGTGGACGACGCCTGCATCTGCGCACATACAGAGGCTGAACTCCAGGACACGTATTTACTGAGGTGTACAAAAGCATGGGCCTTACGCTAAACATCCGTAAGACAAAGATCCTCCACTAGCCTACCCTCACCGCACAGCACTGCCCCCCAGTCATCAAGATCCACGGCGCGGCCCTGGACACCGTGGACCACTTCCCATATCTTGGGAACCTCCTATCAACAAGAGCAGGCATCAACGACGAGATCCAACACTGCCTCCAGTGCGCCAGTGCAGCCTTCGGCCACCTGAGGAAAAAAGTGTTTGAAGACCAGGCCCTCAAAACTGTCACCAAGCTCATGGTCTACAGGGCTGTAGTAATACCCGCCTTCCTGTATGGATCAGAGACATGGACCCTCACTATAACACTCTGATATAGCCCACACACTTCACTGTAACACTGATATACCCCACACCACTCACTGTAACACTGATATAACCCCACACCACTCACTGTAACACTGATAGAACCCCACACCTCTCACTCTAACCCTCTGATATACCCCATACCTCTCACTGTAACACTGATATAGCCCACACCCCTCACTGTAACACAGATGTCCCCACACCCCTCACTGGAACACTGATATACCCCACACACCTCACTGTAACACTCCGATATACCCCACACCCCTCAATGTAACACAGATATATCCCACACCCCTCACTGTAACACACTGATATACCCCACACTCCTCACTGTAACACTGATATAACCTCACACCCACTTCTGTAACACGGATATACCCCACACCCCTCACTGTAACAATCTATACACCCCACATGCCTCACTGTAACTGATATAACCTACAACTCTCACGGTAACACTCTAATATATCCCACACCCCTCAATATAACACACTGATATACCATACATCCCTCATTGTAACACACTGATATAGCACATACCTTTCAATGTAACACTGATATATCCCACACCCCTCGCTGTAACATCCTCATATAACCGACGCCCCTCACTGTAACACACTGATATACCCTACACCCTCATTGTAACACTGATATACACCACACGTCACTGTAGCCCACTGATATTACCCACACCCCTCACTGCAACACACTGATATACCACACACCGCGCCCTGTAACAGTGATTTACCCAACACACCTCACTGTAGCACTGATATATCCCACACGCCTCACTGTAACACACTGATATACCCCACACCCGTCACTGTAGCACACTGATATACCCCACACCCCTCACTGTAACACGTTGATATAGCACACACTCTTCCCTGTAACACTGATACACCCCACAACCCTCACTGTAACACACTGATAGACCTCACACCCCTCACTGTAACACATTGATATAGCCACACCCCTCACTGTAACACTCTGATATACATCGCACCCTCACTGTAAAACTCTGATATACCCTACAACCCTCATTGTAACACTGATATACCTTACACTCCTCATTGTAACACTGATATACCCAACACCCCTCAATGTAACAGATATATCCCACACGCCTCACTGTAACACTCTGATGTACTCCACATCCCTCACTGTAAGTCTATATATCCCACACGCGTCACTGTAATTGAAATAACCTACAGCCCTCACTGTAACACTCCGATATAGCCCACACCTTTCAATGTAACACTGATATACCACACACCCCTCACTGTAACACTTGGATATACCCCACACGCCTCACTGTAACACTCCGATATACCCCACACCACTCACTGTAACACACTGATATACCATACACCCCTCATTGTAACACACTGATATAGGCCACACCTTTCAATGTAACACTGATATATCCCACACTCCTCGCTGCAACACACTCATAACCGACACCCCTCACTGTAACACACTGATATCCCCCACACCACTCCCTGTAACACTGATATACCCCATACCCGTCACTGTAACACTGATATACCCCACACCCCTCACTGTAACACACTGATATACCCACACCGCTCCTTGTAACAGTGATTCACCCCACACACCTCACTGTAATACTGATATATCCCACACGCCTCACTGTAACACACTGATATACCCCACACCCATCACTGCAGCATACTGATACACCCCACACCCCTCACTGTAACACATTGATATAGCCCACACCCTTCACTGTAACACACTGATATACATCACAACCCTCACTGTAAAACTCTGATATACCCCACAACCCTCATTGTAACACTCTGATCTAGCCCACTCGTCACTGTAACACTGATATATTCCACATCCCTCACTGTAACACACTGATATACCGCACACCCCTCACAGTAACACTGATATAACCCACACCCCTCACTGTAACGCTCCGATATACCCAACACCCCTCAATGTAACAGATATATCCCACACGCCTCACTGTAACACTCTGATATACTCGACACGCCTCACTGTAACACTCAGATATACCCCATGCTCCTCACTGTAACACTCCGATATACCCCACACCACTCACTGTAACACTGATATATCCCACACCCCTCACTATAACACTCTGATATACCCCACACCACTCATTGTAACACTTTGATATCCGCCACCCTCCTAACTGTAACACTGATATGCCCTACACCCCTCACTGTAATACTGATATACCCCACACCCCTCAATGTAACACTGATATACTCCACACCTCTTACTGTAACAATCTGAAATCCTCCACACCGCTCCCTGTAATAGTGATACACCCCACACCTGTTGCTGTAACCCACTGATATTCCCCACACCCCTCACTGTAACACTGATGTACCCCATACACCCCCACTGTAACACTGATGTACCCCCCACACACCCACTATAACACTGATAAGAACATAATAAATAGGAGCAGGAGGAGGCTATACGTCCCCTCGAGCCTGCTCCACCATTCAATAAGATCATGGCTGATCTGATCATGGACTCAGCTCCACTTCCCCGCCTGCTCCCCATAACCCCTTATCGCTCAACAAACTGTCTATTTCTGTCTTAAATTTATTCAATGTCCCAGCTTCCACAGCTCGCCGCGCAGCAAATTCCACAGGTTTACAACCCTTTGAGAGAAGAAATTCCTCATCTCAGTTTTAAATGGGCGGCCCCTTATTCTAAGATCATGCTCCCTAGCTCTAGTCTCCCCCACCAGTGGAAACATCCTCTCTGCATCCACCTTGTCAAGCCCACTCATAATCTTATACGTCTCGATAAGATCACCTCTCATTCTTCTGAATTCCAATGAGCAGAGGCACAACCTACTCAACCTTTCCTCATTGGTCAACCCCCTCATCTCCGGAATCAACCACGTGAACCTTCTCTGAACTGCCTCCAAAGCAAGTATATCCTTTCTTAAATCTGGAAACCAAAACTGCACGCAGTATTCCAGGTGTGGCCTCACCAATACCTTGTATAGCTGTAGCAAGACTTCTTTGTTTTTATACTCCATCCCCTTTGCAATAAAGGCCAAGATACCACTTGCCTTCCTGATCATTTGCTGTAACTGCATACTATCCTTTTGTATTTCATGCACAAGGACCCCCAGGTCCTGCTGTACTGCGGCTATACCCCACACCCCTCACTGTATCACACTGATATACCCCACACGCCTCACAGTAACAATTATATATCCCACACCCCTCACTGTATCACACTGATATACCCCACACCCCTCACAGTAACACTGATATAACACACACCCCTCACTGTAACACTCCGATATACCCAACACCCCTCAATGTAACAGATATATCCCACATGCCTCACTGTAACACTCTGATATACTCTACACCCCTCACTGTAACACAGATATACCACACAACCCTCAATGTAACACACTGATATAGCCCACACCTTTCAATGTAACACTGATATATCCCACACCCCTCACTGTAACACTCTGATATACCCCACAACTCGCACTGTAACACTCGGATATACCCCACACCCCTCACTGTAACACTGATAAGAACATAAGAAATAGGAGCAGGAATAGGCCATACGTCACCTCGAGCCTGCTCCACCATTCAATAAGATCATGGCTGATCTGATCATGGACTCAGGTCCACTTCCCTGCCCGCTCCCCATAACCTCTTATCACTCAAGAAACCGTCGATTTCTGTCTTAAATTCATTCAATGTCCCAGCTTCCACAGCTCTCCGCGCAGCAAATTCCACAGATTTACAACCCTCAGAAGAAATTCCTCCTCACCTATGTTTTAAATGGCCGGCCCCTTATTCTAAGATCATGCCCCCTAGTTCTAGTCTCCCCCATCAGTGGAAACATCCTCACTGCATCCAGTTTGTCAAGCCCCCTCATAATCTTATACGTTTCGCTAAGATCACCTCTCATTCTTCTGAATTCCAATGAGTAGAGGGCCAACCTACTCAACCTTTCCTCATATGTCAACCCCCTCATCCACCTAGTGAACCTTCTCTGAACTGCCTCCAAAGCAGGAATATCGTTTCATAAATATGGAAACCAAAATTGCACGCAGTATTCTAGGTGTGGCCTCACCAATATCTTGTATATCTGTAACAAGACTTCCCTGCTTTTATACTCCATACCCTTTGCAATAAGATACCACTGGACTTCCTGATCATTTGCTGTAACTGCATACTATCCTTTTGTATTTCATGCACAAGGACCCCCAGGTCCTGCTGTACTGTGGCTATACCCCACACCCCTCATTGTAACACACTGATATACCCCACACGCCTCACCATAACAATGATAGAAACATAGAAACATAGAAAATCGGTGCAGGAGTAGGCTATTCGGCCCTTCAAGCCTGCACCGCCATTCAATGAGTTCATGGCTGAACATGCAACTTCAGTACCCCATTTTTGCTTTCTCATCATACCCCTTGATCCCCCTAGTAGTAACGACTACATCTAACTCCTTTTTGAATATATTTAGTGAATTGGTCTCAACAACTTCCTGTGGTAGAGAATTCCACAGGTTCACCACTCTCTGGGTGAAGAAGTTTCTCCTCATCTCGGTCCTAAATGGCTTACCCCTTATCCTTAGACTGTGACCCCTGGTTCTGGACTTCCCCAATATTGGGAACATTCTTCCTGCATCTAACCTGTCTAAACCCGTCAGAATTTTAAACGTTTCTATGAGGTCCCCTCTCATTCTTCTGAACTCCAGTGAATACAAGCCCAGTTGATCCAGTCTTTCTTGATATGTCAGTGCCGCATCCCGGGAATGAGTCAGGTGAACCTTCGCTGCACTTCCTCAATAGCAAGAATATCCTTCCTCAAGTTAGGAGACCAAAACTGTACCCAATACTCCAAGTGTGGCCTCATCAAGGCCCTATACAACTGTAATAACACCTCCCTGCCCCTGTACTCAAATCCCCTCGCTATGAAGGCCAACATGCCATTTGCTTTCTTAACCGCCTGCTGTACCTGCATGCCAACCTTCAATGACTGATGTACCATGACACCCAGGTCTCGTTGCACCTCCCCTTTTCCTAATCTGTCACCATTCAGATAATAGTCTGTCTCTCTGTTTTTACCACCAAAGTGGATAACCTCACATTTATCCACATTATACTTCATCTGCCATGCATTTGCCCACTCACCTAACCTATCCAAGTCACTCTGCAGCCTCATAGCATCCTCCTCGCAGCTCACACTGCCACCCAACTTAGTGTCATCCGCAAATTTGGAGATACTACATTTAATCCTCTCGTCTCAATTATTAATGTACAATGTAAACAGCTGGGGCCCCAGCACAGAACCTTGCGGTACCCCACTAGTCACTGCCTGCCATTCTGAAAAGTACCCATTTACTCCTACTCTTTGCTTCCTGTCTGACAACCAGTTCTCAATCCACGTCAGCACACTACCCCCAATCCCATGTGCTTTAACTTTGCACATTAATCTCTTGTGTGGGACCTTGTCGAAAGCCTTCTGAAAGTCCAAATACACCACATCAACTGGTTCTCCCTTGTCCACTCTACTGGAAACATCCTCAAAAAATTCCAGAAGATTTGTCAAGCATGATTTCCCTTTCACAAATCCATGCTGACTTGGACCTATCATGTCACCTCTTTCCAAATGCGCTGCTATGACATCCTTGTAATTGATTCCATCATTTTACCCACTACCGATGTCAGTCTGACCGGTCTATAATTCCCTGTTTTCTCTCTCCCTCCTTTTTTAAAAAGTGGGGTTACATTGGCTACCCTCCACTCCATAGGAACTGATCCAGAGTCTATGGAATGTTGGAAAATGACTGTGAATGCATCCGCTATTTCCAAGGCCACCTCCTTAAGTACTCTGGGATACAGTCCATCAGGCCCTGGGGATTTATCGGCCTTCAATCCCATCAATTTCCCCAACACAATTTCCCGACTAATAAGCATTTCCCTCAGTTCCTCCTTCTTACTAGACCCTCTGACCCCTTTTATATCCGGAAGGTTGTTTGTGTCCTCCTTAGTGAATACTGAACCAAAGTACTTGTTCAATTGGTCTGCCATTTCTTTGTTCCCCGTTATGACTTCCCCTGATTCTGACTGCAGGGGACCTACGTTTGTCTTTACTAACCTTTTTCTCTTTACATATCTATAGAAGCTTTTGCAGTCCGTTTTAATGTTCCCTGCAAGCTTCCTCTCGTACTCTATTTTCCCTGCCCTAATCAAACCCTTTTTGTCCTCTGCTGAGTTCTAAATTTCTCCCAGTCCCCGGGTTCGCTGCTATTTCTGGCCAATTTGTATGCCACTTCCTTGGCTTTAATACTATCCCTAATTTCCCTTGACAGCCACGGTTGAGCCACCTTCCCTTTTTCATTTTTACGCCAGACAGGGATGTACAATTTTTGTAGTTCATCCATGCGATCTCTAAATGTCTGCCATTATCTGTCCACTGTCAACCCCTTAAGTATCATTCGCCAATCTATCCTAGCCAATTCACGCCTCATACCTTCAAAGTTACCCTTCTTTAAGTTCTGGACCATGGTCTCTGAATTAACTGTTTCATTCTCCATCCTAATGTAGAATTCTAATGTAGATATACCCCACACTACTCATTGTAACATGGATATACCCCATACCACTCATTGTAACACGGATATACCCTGCACCCCTCATTGTAAACTGATATATCCCACACCCCTCACTGTAACCCACTGATATCCCCCGCAACTCTCACTGTAACACTCTGATATACCCTACACCCATTACTGAAACACAAATATAGCCCACACCTCTCACTGTAACACTCCGATATACCCCACACCTCTCAATGTAACACACTGATATACCATACATCCCTCATTGTAACACATTGATAGAGCCCATACCTTTCAAAGTAACACTGATATATACCACACCCCTCACTGTAACACACTGATATATCCCACACCCCTCACTGTAACTCACAGATATACCCCACACCCCTCCCTGTAACAATGATATACCCCACACCCCTCACTGTAACACTGATATATCCCACACCCCTCATTGTAACCCACTGATATTCCCCACACCCTCACTGTAACACACTGATATACCCCACACCACTCCCTTGAACAGTGATACATTCCACACACCTCACTGTAATACTGATATACCCCACACGCCTCACTGTAACACACTGATATACCCCATACCTGTCACTGTAACACACTGATATACCCCACATCCTCACTGTAACACTTATATACCCCACACCCCTCACTGTAACACTGATATACTCCACACCCCTCACTGTAACACACTGATATAGCCCACACCTTTCAATATAACACTGATATAGCCCACACGGCTCACTGTAACACACTGATAGACCCCACACCACTCCCTGTAACACTAACATACCCCACGCCCCTCACTGTCACACACTAATATACCCCACAACCCTCACTGTAACACTGATGTACCCCACACCCCCCATTGTAACACTGATAAGAACATAAGAAATAGGAACAGGAGGAGGCCATACGTCCCCTCGCGCCTGCTCCACCATTCAATAAGATCATGGCTGATCTGATCATGGACTCAGCTCCACTTCCCCGCCCGCTCCCCATATCCCCTTAGCTCCTTTTCGCTCAAGAAATTGTCTATTTCTGTCTTAAATTCATTCAATGTCCCAGCTTCCACAGCTCTCCGCGCAGCAAATTCCACAGATTTACAACTCTTTGAGAGAAGAAATTCCTCCTCATCTATGTTTCAATGGGCGGCGCCTTATTCTAAGATTATGCCCCCTAGTTCTAGTCTTCCCCATCAGTGGAAACATCCTCACTGCATCCAGTTTGTCAAGCCCCCTCATAATCTTATACGTTTCAATAAGATCACACCTCATTCTTCTGAATTCCAATGAGTAGAGGCCCAACCTACTCAACCTTTCCTCATAAGTCAACCCCCTTATCTCCGGAATCAACCACGTGAACCTTCTCTGAACTGCCTCCAAAGCAGGTATATCGATTCGTAAATATGGAAACCAAAACTGCACGCAGTATTCCAGGTGTGGCCTCACCAATACCCTGTATAGCTGTAGCAAGACTTCCCTGCTTTTATACTCCATCCCCATTGCAATAAAGGCCAAGATACCATTGGCCTTCCTGATCATTTGCTGTAACTGCATACTATCCTTTTGTGCTTCATGCACAAGGACCCCCAGGTCCCGCTGTACTGCGGCTATACTCCACATTGCAACACACTGATATACCCCACACCCCTCACCGTAACACTCCGATATACCCCACATCCCTCAATGTAACACACTGATATACCATACACCCCTCATTGTAACACACTGATATACCTCACATCCCTCACTATAACACTGATATACTCCACACCCCTCAATGCAACATAGATATATCCCACACCACTCACTGTCACATAATGATATACCCCACACCCCTCACTGTAGTACAGACATACCCCACAACCCTCACTGTAACACACTAATATAACCCACACCCCTCACTTTAACACTCCGATATAACCCACACCCCTCACTGTAACACACTGATATATCCCACACCCTTCACTATGACACACTGATATACCCCACATCCCCTCACTGTAACACACTGATATATCCCACACCCTTCACTATGACACACTGATATAACCCACATCCCCTCACTGTAACACACTGATATATCCCACACCCTTCACTATGACACACTGATATACCCCACAGCCCTCACTGTAACACTCACTGACATTCCATCCTAACACTATCCGACCTCTCCAACCCACTCACATGGAGACGCACACACAGTCACACGTTCACTCAGATACACACTCACCCGCACACAGACTCCCACTCCCCAGCCGATGGCCCCAGTGTGTGATCTGAACCATTTGATGATCGTGCACTGTTTGCACAATGCCCACGTGTGGCCAGCGCTCAGTTAGTGCTAATGGTGCCGATCGGAGGGGCAGGAAATCAGGCCGGGCCAGCAGTAAATCGTTACGTGCAGGGAGGTGGTCCCGGGGACTGGGGGGGGCAATGAGCAGCTGGCAATGGGGGGGCGGGGTGGGGGGAAGGTTTTTGTGGGATTACGTGGAATTGACACTGTAAGGAGACTTGCATTTCTATAGCGCCGTTCACAATCTCAGGGTGTCACAAAAGTGCTTTACTGCCAATGAAGCACTTTTTGAAGTGTCGTCACTTGTAATGTGGCAAACACGGCAGTTAAATTGCACACAGCAAGATCACACAAACTGCAATGAGATAAAGGACCAAATAGTCTCTTTTAATGTTTGCCAGGACACCAGGCGAACTCCCCTCTTCCAATAGTGCCATGGGATCTTTTATATCCACCTGAGGGGGCAGATGGGGCCTCAGTTTAACATCTCATCTGAAAGACAGCACCTCCGACAGTGCGGCGCTCCCTCAGTACTGCACTGGTGTTTCAGCTTGGATAACGTGCTCAAGTCTATAGAATGGGACTTGAACCCACAACCTTCTGACTCCGAGGCGAGAGAACTACAACCAAGCCACGACTGAAACGATCAGTGCTGCTTTATATTTCTGTAAGAAGCTACCGTTTATTCTGGAATTGAGCATGTTTTTCTTTGATGGTTCCATGGGGCCTCACTCTTCTTCCCCTCGTCATGTACAGCGCAGTGTTTGAAGGTGGATACGGTAACTGTTAAGTCACTATTCTCACTCACCATTCTAAGAGGGATTATCCTTACCCAGGTTGCCTGTCCACGCGACTCCCAGCTTGTCACTGTAATCCCGGTTTGTCAGGAGGTACGACAAACAGTAGTTTCCCCAGTCGCCTTTGGAAAATAATTCCAGGAGTTTCTCTATGCCGATGAAGCGTGTGTGCAGCGGATTGGTCCCATCGTATTCAGCATCAACCTAAATTCAAACAGTCACAGCTGCTTTACTGCCAGGCGTGAAAAGGAATGCCTGTTTTCAGAGATGCTGCACAAAGACAGACCTCCAGGTAATTCAAGCCGACACTGAGGAGCGTGTGCGGCCTAGTTGGTTACACTCCCTGCACCTGCCTGGACCAATGGGCTTGAGGTCTCCTCTCCCCACTGGCTCGAGGTGGCCCAAGTGAAGTGTGGCTGGGACTGATTGAAACCGCTTCACAGCAAGTGCTGAACTGGCGGAAATCGGTCCAAGGATCGGTCCAAGTCAGCATGGATTTATGAAAGGGAAATCATGCTTGACGAATCTTCTGGAATTTTTTTGAGGATGTAACTAGCAGAGTGGACAAGGGAGAACCAGTGGATGTGTTGTACTTGGACTTTCAAAAGGCTTTTGACAAGGTCCCACACAAGAGATTGGTGTGCAAAATCAAAGCACATGGTATTGGGGGTAATGTACTGACGTAGATAGAGAACTGGTTGGCAGACAGGAAGCAGAGAGTCGGGATAAACGGGTCCTTTTCAGAATGGCAGGCAGTGACTAGTGAAGTACCGCAGGGCTCAGTGCTGGGACCCCAGCTCTTTACAATATACATTAATGATTTAGATGAAGGAATTGAGTGTAATATCTCCAAGTTTGCAGATGACACTAAACTGGGTGGCTGTGTGAGCTGTGAGGAGGACGCTAAAAGGCTGCAGGGTGACTTGGACAGGTTAGTTGAGTGAGCAAATGCATGACAGATGCAGTATAATGTGGATAAATGTGAGGTTATCCACTTTCTTGGCAAAAACACGAAGGCAGAATATTATCTGAATGGCGGCAGATTAGGAAAGGGGGAGGTGCAACGAGACCTGGGTGTCATGGTTCATCAGTCATTGAAAGTTGGCATGCAGGTACAGCAAGCGGTGAAGGCGGCAAATGGTATGTTGGCCTTCATAGCAAGGGGATTTGAGTAGCAGGGTGGTCTTACTGCAGTTGTACAGGGCCTTGGTGAGGCCACATCTGGAATATTGTGTTCAGTTTTGGTCCCCTAATCTGAGGAAGGACGTTCCTGCTATTGAGGGAGTACAGCGAAGGTTCACCAGATTGATTCCTGGGATGGCAGGACTGACATATGAGGAGACACTGGATCAACTGGGCTTGTATTCACTGGCGTTTAGAAGAATGAGAGGGGATCTCATAGAAACATATAAAATTCTGACGGGATTGGACAGGTTAGAGGCAGGAAGAATGTTCCCGTTGCTGGGGAGTTCCAGAACCAGGGGTCACAGTCTAAGAATAAGGGGTAAACCATTTAGGACCGAGATGAGGAGAAACTTCTTCACTCAGAGAGTGGTTAATCTGTGAAATTCTCTACCGCAGAATGTTGTTGAGGCCAGTTCGTTAAATATATTCAAAAGGGAGTTAGATATGGCCCTTACGACCAAAGGGATCATGGGGTATAGAGAGAAAGCAGGAAAGGGGTACTGAGGTTGAATGATCAGCCATGATCTTATTGAATGGCGGTGCAGGCTCGAAGGGTCGAATGGCCTGCTCCTGCACCTAACTTCTATGTTTCTATGAATCTCAGTCAAGAGAGGTCAGAGGGGAGGGAGCTTGGTGTGGGAAGTGGAATTGCCGCGGTGCTTGATGGGAATCCGTGAAGCATCTCTCACTCATAGGTTTACTCACAATTGGAATGTAGATGATGCTAAGCCTTCCTCGATTTTGGAACAACAAAAACTTGTGTATATATATAGCGCCTTTAACGGAGTGAAACATCCTAAGACGCAATTTCTATGTTTCTACCTCCTCACACGTACCCCCCAGTCAGCAGTTTTAGGGCATCACTGGGCTTTTTATTACATTCTCAGCATGTGGACGTCGCTGGCATAGCCGGCACTTATTGCCCAAACCCGAGTTGCTGTGAGGAGATGGTGAGACATTTGAGAGGCTTGCTCAGCCACTTCAGAACGCAGTTGTGAAAGTTGTGGGCTCTGATTTAATATCTGAGGCCTGAGTATCCATTAGGTTGGGGCCTAATTGTGTTCGCAGCACACAAAGAATTAGGACTGAATATTGCAGCGCGTGCTCACCTTGCAGAATGTGATTGGCTGGCAGGCCGGCCAGTGGTCAACAGCCCTGTGTGGCAGGAGCTCCATCAGTTGCCCAAGTACAGACTGCATACAGGGGCATTTCATTTAATTCATTCTTGGGATGAGGACGTTACTGGCAAGGGCAACATTTATTGCCCATCCCTGACGACTGAGGGCAGATAATATGTTGGTGTGGGACGGGAGTCACATATAGGCCAGACCAGGTAAGGTCGGCTGATTTCCTTCATTGCAGGACATTAGTGAACCCGATGGGCAACCCCACAGCTTCACGCTCACTTTTACCAGATTTTTTCAAACTAAATACAAATTATGAAACTGTCATGGTGGAATTTGAATTCACGTTCTATGGATTACTATGTGTGCGGGAAGTGTATCCGCCTCCAGCTCCTGACGGTCCGCGTTACGGAATTGGAGCTGAAGGTGGATTCACTCTGGAGCATCCACGATGCTGAGAATGACGTGAGTATCACGTGTAGTGAGTTGGTCTTACCGCAGGGAAAGGGTCCACAGCCAGATAGGGAATTGAAGACCAGCAGGAAGAGTAGAGCAAGGAAGGTAGTGCAGGGGTCCCCTGCGGTCATCCCCCTGCAAAACAGATACACCGCTTTGGGTACTGTTGAGGGGAATGACTCATCAGGGGAGGGCAGCAGCAGCCAAGTTCATGGCACCGTGGCTGGCTCTGCTGCACAGGAGGGCAAGAAAAAGAGTGGGAGAGCGATAGTGATAGGGGATTCAATTGTGAGGGGAATAGATAGGCGTTTCTGCGGCCGCAACCGAGACTCCAGGATGGTATGTTGCCTCCCTGGTGCAAGGGTCAAGGATGTCTCGGAGCGGGTGCAGGACATTCTGAAATGGGAGGGAGAACAGCCAGTTGTCGTGGTGCACATTGGTACCAACGACATAGGCAAAAAAAGGGATGAGGTCCTACGAAACGAATTTAAGGAGCTAGGAGCTAAATTAAAAAGTAGGACCTCAAAAGTAGTAATCTCGGGATTGCTACCAGTGCCACGTGATAGTCAGAGTAGGAATCGCAGGATAGCGCAGATGAATACGTGGCTTGAGCAGTGGTGCAGCAGGGAGGGATTCAAATTCCTGGGGCATTGGGACCGGTTCTGGGGGAGGTGGGACCAGTACAAACCGGACGGTCTGCACCTGGGCAGGACTGGAACCAATGTCCTCGGGGGAGTGTTTGCTAGTGCTGTTGGGGAGGATTTAAACTAATATGGCAGGGGGATGGGAACCAATGCAGGGAGACAGAGGGAAACAAAAAGGAGCCAAAAGCAAAAGACAGAAAGGAGATGAGGAAAAGTGTAGGGCAGAGAAACCCAAGGCAAAGAACAAAAAGGGCCACTGTACAGCAAAATTCTAAAAGGACAAAGGGTGTTAATAAAACAAGCCTCAAGGCTTTGTGTCTTAATGCAAGGAGTATCCGCAATAAGGTGGATGAATTAATTGTGCAAATAGATGTTAACAAATATGATGTGATTGGGATTACGGAGACGTGGCTCCAGGATGATCAGGGCTGGGAACTCAACATTCAGGGGTATTCAACATTCAGGAAGGATAGAATAAAAGGAAAAGGAGGTGGGGTAGCATTGCTGGTTAAAGAGGAGATTAATGCAATAGTTAGGAAAGACATTAGCTTGGATGATGTGGAATCTATATGGGTAGAGCTGCAGAACACCAAAGGGCAAAAAACGTTAGTAGGAGTTGTGTACAGACCTCCAAACAGTAATAGGGATGTTGGGGAGGGCATCAAACAGGAAATTAGGGGTGCATGCAATAAAGGTGTAGCAGTTATAATGGGTGACTTTAATATGCACATAGATTGGGCTAGCCAAACTGGAAGCAATACGGTGGAGGAGGATTTCCTGGAGTGCATAAGGGATGGTTTTCTAGACCAATATGTTGAGGAACCAACTAGGGGGGAGGCCATCTTAGACTGGGTGTTGTGTAATGAGAGAGGATTAATTAGCAATCTCATTGTGCGAGGCCCCTTGGGGAAGAGTGACCATAATATGGTGGAATTCTGCATTAGGATGGAGAATGAAACAGTAAATTCAGAGACCATGGTCCAGAACTTAAAGAAGGGTAACTTTGAAGGTATGAGGCGAGAATTGGCTAGGATAGATTGGCGAATGATACTTAGGGGGTTGACTGTGGATGGGCAATGGCAGACATTTAGAGACCGCATGGATGAAGTACAACAATTGTACATTCCTGTCTGGCGTAAAAATAAAAAGGGGAAGGTGGCTCAACCGTGGCTATCTAGGGAAATCAGGGATAGTATTAAAGCCAAGGAAGTGGCATACAAATTGGCCAGAAATAGCAGCGAACCTGGGGACTGGGAGAAATTTAGAACTCAGCAGAGGAGGACAAAGGGTTTGATTAGGACAGGGAAAATGGAGTACGAGAAGAAGCTTGCAGGGAACATTAAGGCGGATTGCAAAAGTTTCTATAGGTATGTAAAGAGAAAAAGGTTGGTGAAGACAAACGTAGGTCCCCTGCAGTCAGAATCAGGGGAAGTCATAACGGGGAACAAAGAAATGGCGGATCAATTGAACAAGTACTTTGGTTCGGTATTCACTAAGGAGGATACAAACAACCTTCCGGATATAAAAGGGGTCAGAGGGTCTAGTAAGGAAGAGGAACTGAGGGAAATCTTTATTAGTCGGGAAATTGTGTTGGGGAAATTGATGGGATTGAAGGCAGATAAATCCCCAGGGCCTGATGGCCTGCATCCTAGAGTACTTAAGGAGGTGGCCTTGGAAATAGCGGATGCATTGACAGTCATTTTCCAACATTCCATTGACTCTGGATCAGTTCCTATGGAGTGGAGGGTAGCCAATGTAACCCCACTTTTTAAAAAAGGAGGGAGAGAGAAAACAGGGAATTATAGACCGGTCAGCCTGACCTCAGTAGTGGGTAAAATGATGGAATCAATTATTAAGGATGTCATAGCAGTGCATCTGGAAAATGGTGACATGATAGGTCCAAGTCAGCATGGATTTGTGAAAGGGAAATCATGCTTGACAAATCTTCTGGAATTTTTTGAGGATGTTTCCAGTAAAGTGGACAAAGGAGAACCAGTTGATGTGGTATATTTGGACTTTCAGAAGGCTTTCGACAAGGTCCCACACAAGAGATTAATGTGCAAAGTTAAAGCACATGGGATTGGGGGTAGTGTGCTGACGTGGATTGAGAACTGGTTGTCAGACAGGAAGCAAAGAGTAGGAGTAAACGGGTACTTTTCAGAATGGCAGGCAGTGACTAGTGGAGTGCCGCAAGGTTCTGTGCTGGGGCCTCAGCTGTTTACATTGTACATTAATGATTTAGACGAGGGGATTAAATGCAGTATCTCCAAATTTGCGGATGATACTAAGTTGGGTGGCAGTGTGAGCTGCGAGGAGGATGCTATTAGGCTGCAGAGTGACTTGGATAGGTTAGGTGAGTGGGCAAATGCATGGCAGATGAAGTATAATGTGGATAAATGTGAGGTTATCCACTTTGGTGGTAAAAACAGAGAGACAGACTATTATCTGAATGGTGACAGATTAGGAAAAGGGAAGGTGCAACGAGACCTGGGTGTCATGGTACATCAGTCATTGAAGGTTGGCATGCAGGTACAGCAGGCGGTTAAGAAAGCAAATGGCATGTTGGCCTTCATAGCGAGGGGATTTGAATACAGGGGCAGGGAGGTGTTGCTACAGTTGTACAGGGCCTTGGTGAGGCCACACCTGGAGTATTGTGTACAGTTTTGGTCTCCTAACTTGAGGAAGGACATTCTTGCTATTGAGGGAGTGCAGCGAAGGTTCACCAGACTGATTCCCGGGATGGCGGGACTGACCTATCAAGAAAGATTGGATCAATTGGGCTTGTATTCACTGGAGTTCAGAAGAATGAGAGGGGACCTCATAGAAACGTTTAAAATTCTGACGGGTTTAGACAGGTTAGATGCAGAAAGAATGTTCCCAATGTTGGGGAAGTCCAGAACCAGGGGTCACAGTCTGAGGATAAGGGGTAAGCCATTTAGGACCGAGATGAGGAGAAACTTCTTCACCCAGAGAGTGGTGAACCTGTGGAATTCTCTACCACAGAAAGTAGTTGAGGCCAATTCACTAAATATATTCAAAAGGGAGTTAGATGAAGTCCTTACTACTCGGGGGATCAAGGGTTATGGCGAGAAAGCAGGAAGGGGGTACTGAAGTTTCATGTTCAGCCATGAACTCATTGAATGGCGGTGCAGGCTAGAAGGGCTGAATGGCCTGCTCCTGCACCTATTTTCTATGTTTCTATGTTTCTATGTATGTAACATAACCACTACGCTACCATAACTGTATATTCTTAGCAGTAGGTTGTGTAATGTATTTGTTTCATGGGTTATTTGCGAATTTAAGAATTCATAACAACATATTGCTATTAAGAACTGGTTGGTTTATTAGCAAAGGTTTAACAATCACACGACACATTACCAGTTCATCCACCAGGCTCACAACCACCTGCCCCATCGTGGATCCCCCGAATCCAACTGGCTGGGGTTTATTGAGTTTTGTCTAAGCCACTCACAATACAACAGCTCCACAACTATTTTAGTTTAAACTATAAATCAAATGCCCCCTTATTAAAGGAGCACTAAAACCGACAGATCAATCAAATTTAAACTTTTAGCATTGAAGAAACAAATTAAAATTTGGTTGCCGGGGGTGATGATGTACTCCAGTCCCTCCGGCGCCCACCTCTCGCGGAAGGCTACGAGCGTACCAGTGGACACCGCGTGCTCCATCTCCAGGGACACCCTGGCTCGGATGTAAGCACGGAAGAGAGGCAGGCAGTCGGGCTGAACGACCCCCTCGACCACCCGCTGCCTGGACCGGCTGATGGCCCCCTTGGCCATGCCCAGGAGCAGTCCTACGAGGAGGCCCTCTGACCTGCCCACTCCCCTCTGCACAGGGTGCCCAAAGATCAGCAGTGTGGGACTGAAGTGCAACCAGAATTTGAGGAGCAGCCCCTTCAAATATTGGAATAGGGACTGCAACCTGACACACTCAACATAAACATGGAACATGGACTCCTCTAGACTGCAGAAATTACAGGCAGTCTGGGAGTCCGTGAACCGACTTAAAAACTTATTGCACGGGACTGCTCCATGCAACACCCTCCAGGCCAAGTCCCCAATAAATAGAGGGAGGACTCCCACATAGAGAGCACTCCATTGGGGACCCCCGCCTCCTCCGGACAACGGCTCCACAAACCTGTGAGCATACATTACAGGTTGCTTCTCCTGGACCTCTCCGATGGACGCTGCACGTCACAGGGGGGAAATGACACCCTTACAAGAAGTCGAAGGTCTGAATCGTCAAACTGTCCTCATGTTTTGATGCCTGAAATGTTATACTTACCGACAGTTCCTTCACCTTGAAATTTATGTGGCGTATCCCCTCAAAGTTCACCTTCTCATAGATTTCATTCACTGCCCTCAAATAATTGGCAATCTGAGGGTAAGCAGAAACATGAATAAAGTCCTTTAACGTCAAATCCAAAACTTTCTCTCAACAAAGCTCATCCCTTTGCGCCTATTTTAGGCTGGGCTTGGTGAGTGGTGATTGGCATTGGTTGGTGTAGCTCTCCAGTGTTGATCACATTAATCAGTATGCTCGTTACTGGTTGGGATTGCTCACTGTTGACCAGTGTTGGCAGCAATTAGTTGAAAAAAAGACTTACACAAGAACATAAGCACTAGGAGCAGGAGTCAGCCACCTGCCCCTCGAGCCCGCTCCGCCATTTAATAAGATCATGGCTGATCTGATCATGGACTCAGCTCCACTTCCCTGCCCGCTCCCCATAACCCTTCACTCCCTTATCGCTCAAATATCTGTCCATCTCCGCCTTAAATATATTCAATGACCCAACCTCCACAGCTCTCTGGGGCAGAGAATTCCATAGGCTTACAACCCTCAGAAACGAAATTCCTCCTCAGCTCAATTTTAAATGGGCAGCCCCTTATTCTGAGGCTATGTCCCCTAGTTTTAGTTTCCCCTATGAGTGGAAATATCTGCATCCACCTTGTCAAGCCCCCTCATTATCTTATATGTTTCAATAAGATCACCTCCCATTCTTCTGAACGCCAATGTGTTTAGCCCAACCTACTCAACCGATCCTCATAAGTCAACCCCCTCATCTCCAGAATGAACCTGGTGAACCTTCTCTGAACAGCCTCCAATGCAAGTATATCCTTCCTTAAATACGGAGGCCAAAACTTTACATAGTACTCCAGGTGTGGCCTCACCATAACCCTGTACAGTTGTAGCAGGACTTCTCTGCTTTTATACTCTATCCTCCTTGCAATAAAGGCCAACATTCCATTTGCCTTCCCGGTTACTTGCTCTGCCTGCATACTAACTTTTTGTGTTTCATACACAAGGACCGCCAAGTCTCTCTGTACTGTAGCACTTTGCAATTTTTCTCCATTTAAATCATCATTTGCTTTTCTATTTTTTCTGCCAAAGTGGATAACCTCACATTTTGCCACATTATACTCCATCTGACAAATGTTTTCCCACTTACTTAGCCTATATCCCTTTGCAGATTCTTTGTGTCCTCCTCACAACTTGCTTTCCCACCCATCTTTGTATCATCAGCAAACTTGGCTACATTACACTCGGTCCCTTCATCCAAGTCAGTAATATAGATTGTAAATAGTTGAGGACCCAGCACCGATCCCTGCAGCACCCCACTAGTCACTGTTTGTCAACCGGACTCTCTGTTTTCTGTTCGTTAACCAATCCTCTATCTATGTTAATATATTACCCCCAACCCCGTGAGCTTTTATCTTGTGCAGTAACCTTTTATCTGGCACCTTATCGAATACCTTATGGAAATCCAAATACACCAAATTCGCTGGTTCCCCCTTATCCACCCCTGCTCATTACATCCTCAAAGAACTCCAGCAAATTTGTCCAACATGATTTCTCTTTCATAAAACCATGCTGACTCTGTTTGATTGAATTATGCTTTTCCAAATGTCCCGCTACTGCTTCCTTAATAATGGACTCCAGCATTTTCCCAACGACAGATGTTAGGCTAACTGGTCTATAGTTTCCTGCTTTTTGCCTGCCTCCTTTTTTAAATAGGGGCGTTACATTTGCGATTTTCCAATCTACTGGGACCGACCCAGAATCCAGGGAATTTTGGTAGATTACAATCAATGCATCCACTATCTCTGCAGCCACTTCTCTTAAGACCCTAGGATGTAAACCCAGGGGACTTGTCCATCTTTAGTCCCATTATTTTACCTAGTACTCATCATCATAGGAAGACTTGCTTCCACTCTAAAAATGAGTCCAATACGAGAATTACAGTTTTTGTCACAGGTGGGACAGACAGTCGTTGAGGGAAAGGGTGGGTGGGATTGGTTTGCCGCACACTCTTTCCACTGCCTGTGCTTGATTTCTGCTTGCTCTCGGCAACGAGACTCAAGGTGCTCAGCGCCCTCCCAGATGCACTTCCTCCACTTAGGGTGGTCTTTGGCCAGGGACTCCCAGGTGTCGATGGGAATGTTGCACTTCATCGGGGAGGCTTTGAGGGTGTCCTTGAAACATTTCCTCTGCCCATCTTTGGCTCATTTGCCATGAAGGAGTTCAGAGTAGAGCGCTTGTTTTGGGAGCCTCGTGTCAGGCATGCGAACAATGTGGCCTGCCCAGTAGAGCTGATCGAGTGTGGTCAGTGCTTTAATGTTGGGAATGTTGGCCTGGTAGAGGACGCTAATGTTGGTGCGTCTGCCTTCCCAGGGGATTTGCAGGATCTTGCGGAGACATCGTTGGTGATATTTCTCCAGCGACTTGAGGTGTCTTTAAAAAAAAAGGGGACAAGTCTGACTGCAACCACAGGGGAATCTCCCTGCTATCAGCCACTGAGAAAGTTATCGCTAGAGTCCTCCTCAACCGTCTTCTCCCTGTGGCTGAGGAACTCCTCCCGGAGTCACAGTGCGTATCCATCCCCTATGGGGTACAACGGAAATGATTTTTACAGCGTGACAGCGGCAAGAAAAGTGCAGGGAACAGCACCAACCCTTATACATGGCCTTCTTTGACCTTACAAAGATCTTTGACACTGTCAACCGCGAGGGTCTATGAAGTGTCCTCTTCCGTTTTGGCTGCCCCCGAAAGTTCGTCACCATCCTCCGCCTGCTCCACGACGACATGCAGGCCGTGATCCTTACCAACGGATCCACTACAGACCCAATCCACATCCGGACCGGGGTCAAGCAGGGCTGCGTCATCGCGCCAACCCTCTTCTCAATCTTCCTCGCTGCCATGCTTCACCTCACACTCAACAAGCTCCCCGCTGGAATGGAACTAAACCATAGAACCAGTGGGAACCTGTTTAACTAGCACTACTTCTTTAGTAATAGTGATTGTATTAAGTTCTTCCCTCCCTATAGCCCCTTGATTATCCACTATTGGGATGTTTTTAGTGTCTTCTATCGTGAAGACCCTATAAAAAATATTTGTTCAACGTCTCTGCCATTTCCCTGTTCTCCATTATTAATTCCCCAGCCTCATCCTCCAGGGGACCAACATTTACTTTAGCCACTCTTTTCCTTTTTATGTACCTGTAGAAACTCTTACTATCTGTTTTTATATTTCGTGCTAATTTACTTTCATAATCTATCTTCCCTCTCTATCATTTTTTTAGTCGTTTGCTGACTTTTAAAAGTTTCTTGCATTTATATAGCGCCTTTCTCAACCTCAGGACATCCCAAAGCACTTTACAGCCAATGAATTATTTTTTGAGTGTAGTCAATTTTGTAATGTGGGAAACGCAGCCGCTAATTTGCGCACAGCAAGCTCCCACAAACAGCAATGTGATAATGACCAGATAATCTGTTTTTTTAGTGATGTTGATTGAGGGATAAATATTGACCAGGACACTGGGGAGAACTTCTTCAAAATAGTGCTATGGAATTTTTTACATCCACCTAGGAGAGCAGACGGGGCGTCAGTTTAACGTCTCATTCGAAAGACAGCACCTCAGACAGTGCAGCGCTCCCTCAGCACTGCACTAGAGTGTCAGCCTAGATTTTTGTGCTCAAGTCTATGGAGTGGGACTTGAACCAACAACTTTCTGACTCAGAGGCAAAGGTGCTGCCCACTGAGCCATGATATACATTGCTGTAATGTATTTGCTTTGTGGGTTCTTTGCTTAAGAATTCTTAGCAACACATTGCTATTAAGAACTAGTTGGTTTATTAGCAAAGGTTTAACAATCACACTACACATTAGCAGTTCATCCACTGGGCTCACAACCACCTGCCCCATCGTGGATCCCCTGAACCCAACTGGCTGGGGTTTTATTGAGTCTGGTGAACATCATGTGACTGGCTAAGCCACTCCCAACTCAACAGCTCAACAACTCTTTTGTTGCAAACAAAAAAAAACGTTAAATCAAGTGCCCCCTTATTAAAAGAGGGGACATTCCAAACAGTTTACAAGTGCCTTTTTATTTTTGTTTTTCGTTTTTTCAACAGCTCAACAAACCTGTGGGCATACTCATAGGTGCATACATTACAATTGCCATTGCTTGCCATTGGTCAGTTGTGTTTGGGATGGGCCACTGTTGCTGGGTGGCTGTTAGCTTCTAATTGCCGTTCACAGATTAAGGTTGAACAGTGAAAAAAGCTCTTCCTAAATTTGCTACTTTGCCTACGTCAATCCAACTACCGTGAACACACCAGCCTACAAACTCTTTTTGTTTCAGTTGTTGAACCAGGGAAGGTGAATTTAAATGTAAACGTGATCCATGCCTTTGCAGGCCACCAGACTCAACTATTCCAATGCTCGTCAGGCCAAACTCCCACCCTCTAAACTTCAGATCATCCAAATCTCTGCTACCTGTGTGCTACTCTGCATTGAGTCCAGCTCGCTCATCACCACCATCCTTGGTGACCTTGGCAGCTAAACGCTCTCAGATATTCTTGCTCCCTTTTTCTCAGTGCATTCTTTTTTTTGTAAGCAACTATTCCTGCGCCTATAGTCGAGAAGACAATTGGGCCACACTCAAACTACAGGCAAAGGTGAACCTGTGCATTGGGATGGGCTTTCCCCCTGAGCTACAGGGGAGGGTGAGTCTGTTCATTGGGACAGACCCCTGAGCTACAGAGGAGGGTGTCTCTGTTTATTGGGACAGACCCCACCGGGCTACAGGGGAGGGTGTATCTGTTTATTGGGACAGACCCCTGAGCTACAGGGGAGGCTGTGTCTGTTTATTGGGACAGCTCCCCTGAGCTACAGGCTGGGGTGAGTGTGTTTATTGGGACAGCCCCCTGAGCGACAGGGGAGGGTGAGTCTGTTTATTGGGACAGACTCCCTGAGCTACAGACTGGGGTGAGTGTGTTTATTGGGACAGCCCCCCCTGAGCTACAGGCTGGGGTGAGTCTGTTTATTGGGACAGCCCCCCCTGAGCTACAGGCTGGGGTGAGTCTGTTTATTGGGACAGACTCCCTGAGCTACAGGCTGGGGTGAGTCTGTTTATTGGGACAGCCCCCCCTGAGCTACAGGCTGGGGTGAGTCTGTTTATTGGGACAGCCCCCCCTGAGCTACAGGCTGGGGTGAGTCTGTTTATTGGGACAGCCCCCCCTGAGCTACAGGCTGGGGTGAGTCTGTTTATTGGGACAGGCCCTCCCTGAACTACAGGCTGGGGTGAGTCTGTTTATTGGGACAGGCCCTCCCTGAACTACAGGCTGGGGTGAGTCTGTTTATTGGGACAGCCCCCCCTGAGCTACAGGCTGGGGTGAGTCTGTTTATTGGGACAGGCCCTCCCTGAACTACAGGCTGGGGTGAGTCTGTTTATTGGGACAGGCCCTCCCTGAACTACAGGCTGGGGTGAGTCTGTTTATTGGGACAGCCCCCCCTGAGCTACAGGCTGGGGTGAGTCTGTTTATTGGGACAGGCCCTCCCTGAACTACAGGCTGGGGTGAGTCTGTTTATTGGGACAGGCCCTCCCTGAACTACAGGCTGGGGTGAGTCTGTTTATTGGGACAGCCCCCCCTGAGCTACAGGCTGGGGTGAGTCTGTTTATTGGGACAGGCCCTCCCTGAACTACAGGCTGGGGTGAGTCTGTTTATTGGGACAGGCCCTCCCTGAACTACAGGCTGGGGTGAGTCTGTTTATTGGGACAGCCCCCCCTGAGCTACAGGCTGGGGTGAGTCTGTTTATTGGGACAGCCCCCCCTGAGCTACAGACTGGGGTGAGTGTGTTTATTGGGACAGCCCCCCCTGAGCTACAGGCTGGGGTGAGTCTGTTTATTGGGACAGCCCCCCCTGAACTACAGGCTGGGGTGAGTGTGTTTATTGGGACAGGCCCCCCCCCCCCCCCGAGCTACAGGCGAGGGTGAGTCTGTTTATTGGGACAGGCCCCCCCCCCCCCCCCGAGCTACAGGCTGGGGTGAGTCTGTTTATTGGGACAGGCCCCCCCCCCCCCCCGAGCTACAGGCTGGGGTGAGTCTGTTTATTGGGACGCCCCCCCCCCCCCCCCGAGCTACAGGCTGGGGTGAGTCTGTTTATTGGGACAGCCCCCCCTGAGCTACAGGCTGGGGTGAGTCTGTTTATTGGGACAGCCCCCCCTGAGCTACAGGCTGGGGTGAGTCTGTTTATTGGGACAGGCCCCCCCCCCCCCCCGAGCTACAGGCGAGGGTGAGTCTGTTTATTGGGACAGGCCCCCCTGAGCTACAGGCTGGGGTGAGTCTGTTTATTGGGACAGCCCCCCCCCCCCCCCCGAGCTACAGGCTGGGGTGAGTCTGTTTATTGGGACAGGCCCCCCCCCCCCCCGAGCTACAGGCGAGGGTGAGCATGGGGCCAGCTCACCCTCGCTCAGTGAGCTCTACAGTCCGCAGAGAACTGCATATAAGAACGTAAGAAATAGGAGCAGGAAGCCATTCGGCCCCTCGAGCCTGCTCTGCCATTCAATGAGATCATGGCTGATCTTCTACCTCTTCTTCTTGCCTGCACCATCCCTATATCCCTTGACTGCCTTAATATCCGAATTAATATCCGAAAATCTATCGACCTCTGCCTTGAATGTACTCAAAGACTGAGCCTCCACAGCCCTCTGGGGTAGAGAATTCCAAAGAGTCACCACCCTCTGAGTGAAGAAGTTTCTCCTCATCTCAGTCCTGAATGGCCGACCCCTTATTCTGAGAATGTGGCCCCTGGTTCTAGACTCCCCAGCCAGGGGAAACATTCTCCCTGCATCTACCCTGTCGAGCCCTGTAAGAATGTTGTATGTGTCAGGGCAATCACCTCTCACTCCACTCACCTCTCACGTAACAGCAGTTCTATAAACAAGACTCCCATGGAGCAAGGCTGCGTTATGGAAGAATGTTCCGGATCAGTGAATGAACCTCACAGCTGAGCTGGAGAAATATGTCAGCCCTGAAGCTGCTGTTGAATATTTACAGAGCTTGCGATGTTTGGTGCTGGGTGTTACACACTGGGCACATTGATCTGTGCCAGGAGTTAAGGTCGTGAGGTTGCTCAGGGCTGCCTCCCACACCTGACGTTCCCAGGGAATACTACTTACTGACCAAAGGCTTCCATTGGAAAACTGAGATTCTTTAAAACTAAACATCCCCTATGATTTGCTACTTAGGATCTCCTGATCCTTGTTGACTCTTTTGCAGTTGACGTGTAACTCTGGCCTGACATTCTTTGAGCCCACACTGCAGCTCGATATAAGTGAGCGACATTCAGTCTCAGCCTGTCATAGCTTCAGCTCACACTCATCTAGTGTAGACTCACCTTTAACCTCAATGGAACCGCCTTCCTCCTGGTCCTACCGTCATATTGATCAAAACCATAAACTAGCAACTCTGAACCAGCCCTCGCCCTAAACTAACCCTCGCGCTAAACTAACCCTCGCGCTAAACTAACCCTCGCGCTAAACTAATCCTCGTGCTAAACCAACCCTCGCGCTAAACCAACCCTCGCGCTAAACCAACCCTCGCGCTAAACTAACCCTCGCGCTAAACTAACCCTCGCGCTAAACTAAACCTCGCGCTAAACTAATCCTCGCGCTACTAACCCTCGCGCTAAACTAACCCTCGCGCTAAACTAACCCTCGCGCTAAACTAATCCTCGCGCTAAACTAACCCTCGCGCTAAACTAACCCTCGCGCTAAACTAACCCTCGCGCTAAACTAACCCTCGCGCTAAACCAACCCTCGCGCTAAACCAACCCTCGCGCTAAACCAACCCTCGCGCTAAACCAACCCTCGCGCTAAACCAACCCTCGCGCTAAACCAACCCTCGCGCTAAACCAACCCTCGCGCTAAACCAACCCTCGCGCTAAACCAACCCTCGCGCTAAACCAACCCTCGCGCTAAACTAACCCTCGCGCTAAACTAATCCTCGCGCTAAACTAATCCTCGCGCTACTAACCCTCGCGCTAAACTAACCCTCGCGCTAAACTAATCCTCGCGCTAAACTAATCCTCGCGCTAAACTAACCCTCGCGCTAAACTAACCCTCGCGCTAAACTAATCCTCGCGTTAAACTAACCCTCGCGCTAAACTAACCCTCGCGCTAAACTAACCCTCGCGCTAAACTAATCCTCGCGCTAAACTAATCCTCGCGCTAAACTAACTCCGACGTGAAATAAACCCTCATGCCGAACTAACACAGCTATGAATAAACCTCACTCTAAATTAACTTGAATGGCGTACAAACTGTAAAATACTCTTGTCTAAATTAGCCCTTCCCCTAAATTAACTCTTATTGTAAACTAACCCTTGCTGGAAACTGAACCTCATTCCCAACTGAACTTCACTCGAAACTAACCCTAATCATAAACTAACTTCAACTGTAAAATAACCCTCACTCTAAACTAGCCTAACCATAAACCCACCCTCACACTCATGCTATACTCGCACTCACCACTCAGCCTCACCCTCCCACTTTACTCAACCTCTCACACACACCCTCACACATTCACCCTCACACTATACACACACTCACCCTCACACACATCCACTCACTCTCATCCTATACACACACTCACATTCAAACTATACACACTCACCCTCACACACACTATACTCACCCTCACACTAAACCAACTCTCTCTCTAAACTAATGCTAACCATAAACGAACCCTAACAGTAAACTAACCCTCACTCTGAGCTAGCTGTCACTCTAGATTAACCCTCATTGTGGTTTAGGTGTTTATAAGGGACATGGATGCTTACTTGGGAAATTAGGATATTAATGGATATGGAGGAAAGACAAGAAGCTGATAGTAAAATACTAGCTGCTATGGCTAACAAATATAAGAGAGCAAGTTTGATGGGCTGAATGGCTCACTCCTGGTTTTGCTTCCTAACCCTAACTAACCCTAAATCTAAACTAACTCTAAGTTTAAACTTACACTAACCACAACCTAAACAACAATTACAACTTGCATTCATTTAGCGCCTTTAACATAGTGAATCGTCCCAAGGCGCTTCACAGCAGCGTAATCAGACACAGTTTTCAGACAGAGCCATGTGAAGCACTATTAGGACATATGACCAAAGCTTGATCAGAGGGAGGTTTTAAGCAACAGCTTAAAAGGAGGAAAGAGAGGTAGAGAGGTAGAGAGGCGGAGCGGTTTAGGGAGGGAATTCCAGAGCTTGGGGCCTGGACTGCTGAAGGTACGGCCACCAATGGTGGAGCGATGGAAATCAGCGATGGTCAAGAGGGCAGAATTAGAGGAGCATAGGGATCTGGGAGGGTTGTAGGGCTGAAGGAGATTACAGAGATAGGGAGGGGCGAGGATGCCATGGAGTGATTTGAATAAAAGGATGAGAATTTTAAATTTGAGGCGTTGCTGGATCAGGAGCCAGAGTAGGTCAGCGAGCTCAGGGGTGGTGGGACTTGGTATGATTTAGAATACATGCAGCAGAGTTTTGGATGAGCTCAAGTGTGGAAGATGGAAGGCCAGCCAGGAGGGCATTGGAATAGTCAAGTCTGGAGGTAAAAAAAGCATGGATGGGGGTTTCAGCAGCAGATGAGCTAAGACGGGCGATGTTACGGAGGTGGGAGTAGGTGATCTCAGTGATGGAGAGGTTATGGGGTCGGAAGCTCAGCTCAGGGTCAAATAGGACACCGAGGTTGTGAGCAGTCTGATACAGCCTGAGACAATGGCCAGGGAAAGGCTGGAGTTAGTGGTAATTTTAACCCCCAAGAACGGGTGCATTTGAGTCGGATAAGAAGTTAAACATTGAAAAATGTCAAACCCAACTCCAAGCTGCTTAATTCCGGTTTTAACGGTGGCGGGTCAGGGGCGCGTGACCAATCCGCTCTCAGAAGGCGGGTCAGGGGCGCGCGACCAATCCGCTCTCAGGCAGCGGGTCAAGGGGCGGGCAACCAATCCGCTCTCAGGCGACGCGCGACCAATCCGCTCTCAGGCGGCGGGTGAAGGGGCGGGCGACCAATCCACTCTCAGGCGGCGGGTCAAGGGGCGGGCGACCAATCCGCTCTCAGGCAGCGGGCGACCAATCCACTCTCAGGCGGCGGGCCGGTTGGTCCATTTTAACAGGCTTTTTATTTTTAACCCATGTTGGCCGGATTTCCCAGGCCTCGGAAAATCTGGCAGGTAAAAGGAGGTGAGAAGGGCTGGATCCACACGGTAAGTGCATTTACAGCACTGATTGCGACCAGGAGTGTTTCCCCCGGGCCCAACAAGCCAACCTGTTTCCCCCCCGTTGATTGGCTGACACCCACTGCCATGATTTCAGACCTCCCCCGATCACCCCCTCCCCCCAGCGATTTCATACCTCCCCCAACCTCCCCCTGGCGATCTTCAACCTCCCCCACTCCCCCGGAAATTTCAGACCTCCCCCAATCTTCTCCCCTCCCCCCGCCGATCTCCGACTCCCCCAATCTCCCTCACCACCACGCTCTGCCTGCTTCCTCGTGATCTTTCCCTCCCTTCCTGCTCTGTGCTCCTCAGCTGGGATGGGTTTGGGGTGGGGGTTGGGGTTGTGGTTGGAGTTGGGATGGAGTGGGGGTGGGTTTGGGGTGGGGGTTGGGCGGGGGTGGGTTTGGAGTGGGGTGGGGTGAGTTTGGGGTTGGGGGGTGAGTTTGGGGTGGGGTGAGATTGAGGTGGGGGTGGGTTTGGGGTGGGGGTGGGGTTGGGGGGTGAGTTTCGGGTGGGGTGGGTTTGGGGTGGGGGTGGGGTGGGGTGAGTTTGGGGGGGATGGGGTGGAGTGGGGTGGGTTTGGAATGGGGTGAGTTTGCGGTGGGGGTGGGGGTGAGTTTGGGGGGGATGGGGGTGGAGTGGGGTGGGGGTTGGGCAGGGGTGGGTTTGGAGTGGGGTGGGGTGAGTTTGGGGTTGGGGGGTGTGTTTGGGGTGGGGTGAGTTTGGGGTTGGGGGTGGGTTTGGGGTTGGGGGTGGGTTTGGGGTTGGGGGGTGAGTTTGGGGTTGGGGGGTGAGTTTGGGGTTGGGGGGTGAGTTTGGGGTTGGGGGGTGAGTTTGGGGTTGGGGGGTGAGTTTGGGGTTGGGGGGTGAGTTTGGGGTTGGGGGGTGAGTTTGGGGTGGGGGGGTGAGTTTGGGGTGGGGGTGGAGTGGGGTGGGTTTGGAGTGGGTGAGTTGGGGGTGAGTTTGGGGGAAGGGATGGGGTGGAGTGGGGTGAGTTTGGGGTGGGGGTGGGTTCGGAGTTGGGGTTTCAGAAGTTTAACTCTTTACCTCCCACCCGACTTGGGGTTTATAGTTGCCCCCACTGTGCGACGCTGGGTGTAATGCTGAGCGAGTGGATTGAGCAGAAAGCTAAGCCTCGGCTTGGTGTGGGCTGGGAGCCACATGCCCAGGGGTAGAGCAGATACCTGAGCAGTGACGCTCTCATTGCTTCCCATGCGCTCGTAGTACAGGTGGTCGGCATACAGATGCAGCAAGCAAGTCGTCCGTGTCGGGTCAACACTTCTCTCTGACCTTGAAAGCAGGAGCTCCTGAAAGAAGTAATAGGAAGAGTTGTTTTTTATAAAGTGATTTGCTCTTTCATGTGAAGGAATCCAGCAACACAATCATCCAAATCTGGAGCAAACAACCAACACTGGTCTTCTGAAAGCCGATGAAAAAGAACAGGGGGAATAGAGAGGGTCGTCCTAGGGTTCCTGTATTAGTGCAGACAAAGAGGATCTTCCTCGGGTTACAACTCATCTTGTCGGCTCTGCCCGGGCCGATATCGGACTTGCGCCCTCTCCCGACCCAGGAATTCCAGGACCTTTATTCCATTTTCTCTCTCTGAAGGAATCTAAAATCTAAACAAGATCTACCGTGATTATGGTTATAGATCTGTTCATCGAGAATTCCTATTAATGTATGTTCATCGTATTCCTTCTATATTAGCTTGGATGATGTGGAATCTGTATGGGTGGAGCTGCGGAATACCAAAGGGCAGTAAACACTAGTGGGAGTTGTGTACAGACCACCAAACAGTAGTAGTGAGGTTGGGGACAGCATCAAACAAGAAATTAGGGATGCGTGCAATAAAGGTACAGTAGTTATCATGGGTGACTTTAGTCTACATATAGATTGGGCTAACCAAACTGCTAGCAATATGGTGGAGGACAATTGCCTGGAGTGTATTAGGGATGGTTTTCTAGGCCACCATGTCGAGGAACCAATTAGCGGGCTGGGCATCCTAGACTGGGTGATGTGTAATGAGAAGGGACTAATTAGCAATCTTGTTGTGTGAGGCCCTTTGGGAAAGAGTGACCATAATATGGTAGAATTCTTTATTAAGATAAAGAGTGACACAGTTAATTCAGAGACTCGGGTCCTGAACTTAAGGAAAGGTAACTTCGATGGTATGAGACGTGAATTGGCTAGAATAGACTGGTGAATGATACTTAAAGGGTTGATAGGCAATGGCAAACATTTAAATATCGCATGGATGAACTTCAGCAATTGTACATCCCTGTCTGGAGTAAAAATAAAATGGAGGAAGGTGGCTCAACCATGGCTAATGAAGGAAATTAGGGATAGTGTTAAATCCAAGGAAGAGGCATATAAATTGGCCAGAAAAAGCAGCAAACCTGAGGACTGGGAGAAATTTAGAATCCAGCAGAGCAGGACAAAGTGTTTAATTAGGAGGGGGAAAATAGAGTATGAGAGGAAGCTTGCTGGGAACATAAAAACTGACTGCAAAAGCTTCTATAGATATGTGAAGAGAAAGAAGACAAACGTAGGTCCCTTGCAGTCAGAATCAGGTGAATTTATAATGCGGAACAGAGAAATGGCAGACCAATTGAACAAATACTTTGGTTCTGTCTTCACGAAGGAAGACAAGAATAACCTTCCGGAAATACTAGAGGATGAAGGATCTAGCGAGAAGGAGGAACTGAAGGAAATCCTTATTAGTCAGGAAATTATGTTAGGGAAATTGATGAGATTGAAGGCCGATAAATCCCCAGGGCCCAATAGTCTGCATCCCAGAGTACTCAAGGAAGTGGCCCCAGAAATAGTGGATGCACTGGTGATCATTTTCTAATAGTCTATCGGCCCAGGATCAGTTCCTATGGATTGGAGGGTAGCTAATGTAACACCACTTTTTAAAAAAGGAGAGAAGAAATGGGTAATTATAGATCGGTTAGCCTGACATCGGTAGTGGGGAAAATGTTGGAATCAATTATTAAAGATGAAATAGCGGCGCATTTGGAAAGCAGTGACAGGATCAGTCCAAGTCAGCATGGATTTATAAAAGGGAAATCATGCTTGACAAATCTTCTAGAATTTTTTGAGGATGTAACTGGTAGAGTAGACAAGGGAGAACCAGTGGATGTGATGTATTTGGACTTTCCAAAAGCTTTTGACAAGGTCCCACACAAGAGATTGGTGTGACAAATTAAAGCACATGGTATTGGGGGTAATGTATTGACGTGGATAGAGAACTGGTTGGCAGACAGGAAGCAGAGAGTCGGGATAAACAGGTCCTTTTCAGAATGGCAGGCAGTGACTAGTGGGGTACCACAGGGTTCAGTGCTGGGCCCCCAGCTATTTACAATATACATCAATGATTTAGATGAAGGAATTGAGTGTAATATCTCCAAGTTTGCAGATGACTCTAGGCTGGGTGGCGATGTGAGCTGTGAGGAGGATGCTAAGAGGCTGCAGGGTGACTTGGACAGGTTAGGTGAGTGGGCAAATGCATGGCAGATGCAGTATAATGTGGATAAATGTGAGGTTATCCATTTTGGGGGAAAAATATGAAGGCAGAATATTATCTGAATGGCGGCAGATTAGGAAAAGGGGAGGTGCAGCGAGACCTGGGTGTCATGGTACATCAGTCATTGAAAGTTGGCATGCAGATACAGCAGGCGGTGAAGAAGGCAAGTGGCATGTTGGCCTTCATAGCTCGGGGATTTGAGCCTAGGAGAAGAGAGATTTTACTGCAGTTGTACAGGGCCTTGGTGAGGCCTCACCTGGAATATTGTGTTCAGTTTTGGTCTCCTAATCTGAGGAAGGACATTCTTGCTATTGAGGGAGTGCAGCGAAGGTTCACCAGACTGATTCCTGGGATGGCAGGACTGACATATGAGGAGAGATTGGATCGACTGGACCTGTATTCACTGGAATTTAGAAGAATGAGAGGGGATCTCATAGAAACATATAAAATTCTGACGGGATTGGACAGGTGAGATGCAGGAAGAATGTTCCTGATGTTGGGGAAGTCCAGAACCAGGGGTCACAGTCTAAGGATAGGGGGTAAGCCATTTAGGACTGAGATGAAGAGAAACTTCTTCACTTATAGAGTTGTTAACCTGTGGAATTCCCTGCCGCAGAGAATTGTTGAAGCCAGTTCGTTAGATATATTCAGGAGGGAGTTAGATATGGCCCTTACCGTTAAAGGGATCAAGGGGTATGGAGAGAAAGCAGGAAAGGGGTACTGAGGTGAATAATCAGCCATGATCTTATTGGATGGTGGTGCAGGCTCGAGGGGCCGAATGGCCTACTCCTGCACCTATTTTCTATGTTGCTATATAACTTTGCCCCTTCCCCATCCCTGTGGGAGCAGGAAATGGATTGCAACATGTGGGCTATGGGGAAAGAGCAGAGGAGTGGGATTCATTGGATAACGGCACCAAACAACAATAACTTGCATTTATATAGCGTCTTTAATGTATTAAAACGTCCCAAGGCTTCACAGGAGAGGTGTCCAAAAAATATTTGACACCGAGCCACATCAGGAGATATTAGGAAAGATGATGCATAGGTTTTAAGGAGCATCTTAAAAGGAGGAAAGAGAGGTAGAGCGGTGCGGGGGTCTAGGGAAGGAGTTCCAGAGTTTGGGGCCCAGGCAACTCAAGGCACAGTCACTAATGGCAGAGTGACGAAAATAGGAAAAGCGCAAGAGGCCAGAATTCAAGAAGCGCAGAGATCTCGGGGGTTATGGGGCGGGAGAAGATCAGTGATAGGGAGGGGGCGTGGCCATGGAGGGATCTGAAAACAAGGATGAGAATTTTAAATTCGAGGCATTGCTTAACCGGGAACCAATGTAGGTCAGCGAGCACAGGGGGATGGGTGAGCGCAACTTAGTGAGAGTCAGGATAGTGGCAGCCGAGTTTTGGATGTGTTTATGTTTATGTAGGGTAGAACATGGGAGGCCAGCCAGGAGTGTATAGGAATAGTCAAGTCAAGTGGTAACAAAAGCATGGATGAGGGTTTCAGCAGCAGATGAGCTGAGGCGGAGCAGACTCGGGCGATGTTACGGAGGTGGAAATAGGCGTTCTTGTTGATGGACAGGATATGTGGTCGAGTTCATGTGCGACACCGAGGTTGCGAAGAGTCTGATTCCGCCTCAGACAGCGACCATGGAGAGGGATAGAGTCGGTGGCTAGGGACTGATGACGATGGCTTTGGTCCTCTCAATATTTAGTTGGAGGAAATTTCTGCTCATCTAGTGTTGGGTATAGGACAAACAGTGTGCAGTGTGCACCATCTACAAGATGCACTGCAGCAACTCACCAAGGCTTCTTCGGCAACACCTCCCAAACCTGCGGCCTCTACCGCCTAGATGGACCAGGGCAGCAAGCGCATGGGAACACCACCACCTCCACGTTCCCCTCCCAGTCACACCATCCTGACTTGGAAATATATCGGCCGTTCCTTCATCGTCGCTGGGTTAAAATCCTGGAACTCCCTCCCTAACAGCACTGTGGGAGCACCTTCACCAACGGACTGCAGCGGTTCAAAAAGGCGGCTCACCACCACCTTCTCAAGGGGCAATTAGGGATGGGCAATAAATGCTGGCCTTGCCAGCAACCCCAACATGCCAGAAATTAATAGATTTTTTTCAAAAATGGAGTTGAGGTACTGATCAGCAGAATGGTGGGTTGGGCTCAAAGAGCTGAATGGTCTGCTCCTGGTCTCATGCCCCAAGGGACAAGAGTGAAGCTGGATCAAGATGTCTACCGGGACTGAATGTGAATGTTGCCTACGTGGGCAGGTCCGGTGTGGGCGATGTCCGTGGGGGGGGTCACGACCCCACCGCTGACTCCATCCCGCTGCTAAACATTAACTTTCCTTAATGGGGCCTTTTTAACTCGCCCAGCGCATTTCCCGGCCCAATGAGCTGGTTGGGTCTGGTGACATCACTCATGATGCATTTTCAGCGGGGATCTTTAAAGGGACCATGGTCACATTGCATTTGAAAGTTATTCTAGCTTAGTACTGTCTTAGTGTACTACAGCATTGGATTGCTGCAGACACTGACAATGACTGCACAGAGGCAGAAGGCTGCACCCAGGCTCTCCGATGAAGGGAGGTCTCCTTCCCTTCCCGATGGGCGGAAGAGACCTCCCCAGGAGACCAAGACAGCCTGGTTGCAGATTGCACAGGTCACACGCAGGGGTGTGGTCAGGACTTGGGCTCAGTGCTACAAACGTTTCAATGATCTCATTAGGTCAGGAAACATTAGTACATCCTAGGCACTCCCTCGGAATCGAGGAAGACTTGCTACCACTCCTGAAGTGAGTTCTTTGGTGGCTGAACAGTCCAATGCGAGAGCCACAGACTCTGTCATAGGTGGGACAGATAGTCATTGAGGGAAGGGGTGGGTGGGACTGGTTTACCGCACACTCCTTCCGCTGTCTGCGCCTGACCTCTTTGCGTTGAGACTCGAAGAGCTCAACGCCCTCCCGGATGCACTTTCCCCACCTCGGGCGATCTTCGGCCAGGGTCTCCCAGCTGTCAGTGGTGATGTCGCACTTTTACCAGGGAGGCTCTGAGGGTGTCCTTGTAACGCTTCCGCTGCCCACTTTTGGCTCATTTACCATGAAGGAGCTCCGCATAAAGCATTTGCTTCGGGAGTCTCGTATCTGGCATGCGAACTATATGGCCTGCCCAGCGACGCTGATCGAGTGTGGTCAGTGCTTCAATACTGGGGATGTTAGCCTGGGCGAGGACACTGATGTTGGTGCGCCTGTCCTCCCAGGGGATTTGCAGGATCTTGCGGAGACATCGTTGGTGATATATCTGCAGCGACTTGAGGTGCCTTCTATACATCATCCATGCCTCAGATCCATACAGGAGGGCGGGTATTACTATAGCCCTGTAGACCATGAGCTTGGTGGTAGATTTGAGGGCCTGGTCTACAAACACTCTTTTCCTCAGACGGCCGAAGGCTGCACTGGCGCACTGAAGGTGATGTTGAATCTCTGCATCAATGTCTGCCTTTGCTGATAAGAGGCTCCCGAGATATGGGAAATGGTCCACGTTGTCGAGGGCCGCGCCATGAATCTTGATGATTGGAGGGCAGTGCTGTGCGGTGGAGGACCTTTGTCTTACGGATGTTAAGCGCAAGGCCCATGCTTTCATATGCCTCAGTGAATACATTGATTATATCCTGGAGTTCAGCCTCAGAATGTGAGCAGACGCAGGCATCGTCTGCATACAGCAGCTCAACGACAGAGGTTGGGGTGATCTTGGACCTGGCCTGGAGGCGGCATTGGTTAAACAGCTTCCCACTGGTTCTGTAGTTTAGTTCCACTCCACCAGGGAGCTTGTTGATTGTGAGGTGGAGCGTGGTGGCGAGGAAGATTGAGAAGAGGGTTGGAGCGATGACGCAGCCCTGTTTGACCCCAGTCTGGATGTGAATTGGGTTTGTAATGGATCTGTTGGTAAGGATCACGGCCTACATGTTGTCGTGAAGCAGGCGAAGGATGTTGATAAACTTTTGGGGGAATCCAAAAACAGAGGAGGACGCTCCATAGACCCTCACGGTTGACAGTGTCAAAGGCCTTTGTAAGATCGAAGGCGGCCATATATAAGGGCTGGAGCTGCTCCCTGCATTTTTCCTGCAGCTATCGCACTGCAAAGATCATGTCCATTGTGTCCCGTAGGGGACGAAATGCGCAATGTGATTCCGGGAGGAGCTCCTCGGCCACGTGGAGAAGACAGTTGAGGAGAACTCTAGCAACAACTTTCCCAGTGGCTGACAACAGGGAGATTCCACTGAAGTTGCCGCAGTCGGACTTGTCCCCTTTTTAAAAAATGGTCACAATCACTGCATCTCAGATCTCCCGGCATGCTCTCTTCCCTCCAGATGAGAGAGATGAGGTCATGTATCTGCGCCAACAGCGCCTCTCTGCCATACTTTAGCACCTCAGCAGGAATTCCATCCGCATCCGTAGCCTTGTTATTCTTGAGCTGTTTTATGGCTTTGCCTACCTCGTGCAATGTTGGAGTTTCACTGAGTTGGTGGCGTGTCGCATGCTGCGGGATAGAGTCGAGAACGCTCGAGTCAAAGGCAGAGTCTCGAGTGAGGAGATCTTCAAAGTGCTCCTTCCATCGGGCCCAGACAGCCTCGGTGTCCTTGATGAGTGTTTCCCCTTTCTTGGCCAGGGGTGGGGTGGGGCATTGAGAGTTTGGACCATAGGTGGCCTTGACTGCGATGAAGAATCCTCGCATATCATGGCTGTCGGCCAGTTGTTATATCTCCTGTGCTTTCTCTACCTATCACCTATTCTTTAGGTCCCGGGTTTTTTGTTGGACCTGAGCCTTGAGCCATCTATAATGTTGTTTTGCAGCTCCTGAGTTAGGTTGTTGCTTGAGGCTCAGAAATGCTTTGCGCTTGCGATCTATTAGTTCTTTATTTTTAACACTTTCCGTTCTTGGACACATTTGTTTGCACCTTTTGGAAGTGGCTTAGTGAGTTGCAGTGAATGGTTAGGAACAGTTCCCACCTGAGGAAAGTGATCATCTGTCAGGTGGGAGTTTTTACTGAACATTTGATGATGTCAAGTAATCAGCTGGAGCAATAACCACTGAACTCCCGCCTCAGGTTGACAGACGTGGTTCCCGAGCTGCGTGAATCCCATGGCCATGCAGAGAAATTTAAAAAGTGAGTGAAAAAAGGCTCTTAAGTGCCTGTAAACTACCCGATAATCATCTCAGTTGGGTTGCCCGCTGCTGTCGGTGGGGTCAGCTCAGCAATGCCAGACATGCCTGGAAGAAAGGTGCGTGGGGGGAGAGGACAGGACACACCTCGGGAAAGGTGTGTCGGGAGAAAGGACAGGCGTGCCAGGGGGAAAGGTGGGTGGGGGCTAGATGACGGCGGGTTCCTGAGCTGTTGTCAAAAATAACCACTTACCCAGTTGACCTGCCAGCGATCACGCCCGCGACCACCCAGGAAAAGTTCAATCCCAATGTGAGAAAAATACAGAGACAATGGGGTAGAAATTCAACGCTGCCCGAAATGGCTCGCACCTACCGCGTCTGATATGTTTTCACCGCTGCGGTGCACAAGGTGGCCTCCTGCACGAAATTCAGCTCTTTGTCATTTTTTGGGGAGCGGACCGGAACTCGGCCCTAATGGGGGCGGTAGTGCTTCAGTGAGCACACTAGAGGGGCAGAAGTGGAGGCTGGACAGAGTCTCAGCGCTGATGCCATCATCACATGTGCTCGTCACCACGTCGCTCCCTTTCACTTAAAGGGGAAGGCCGCTGTGAACTCTGCGATTCTTTTAGTTAGGCTCACTGGGACTCCAGGAAGGGTTTCGGCCGGGCCAATGGCCTGGCACCCAAGATGGGGTGGCAGGCTGCCTGTTGGTGGCCCGGCCAAACCCGGGGGGGGGCGTAATTGTCCGGCCAACCGCAAGAAAAAATAAAATGGCGACCGCGGCAGTGCGCCCTTCCCTTGAATAACCGCCGCAGAGCCATGTCACACACACCGAACACAGGGCACCGACAGAAAAAGCTGTCGGGGGCTTTGCTCGGCGGCCCAAAGATTTTTGAGGCTGAATTTCGATGGAGGTGTGGGAGATCAGCGGTGCGCGCTTTGATGTTGCGCTTAGGACGGGTCGGCAGCAGCGGGGCAGAAGTGGGGACTGCCGGGAAAATCACCGAGGAGAATTCAGCTGTCGGCGGCCACTCGACTCCGCCGCTCAGCCGGCAATCTCCGAGGGTAAGAGGCATTTTCGGGAGGCTGAATTTCATCCCCAATGTTAATACAATACAGCACCACAATATAACACAGAGTGAAAGGCAGCATGGTAAATACAGCAGAGGCTGAGATAATTACAGGGACAGGGTAATCACACAGACTAAATAATGTAACATAGCAGTCAGTGTGTGGAATATAACAGGAACTGTAATACACTTATTGCAGAGTGTAACATAAACCGTGTATGGCAATAACACAGAGGCACATAGCAATGAGAGGAATAAAACCCGTGAAGGTTTCTGGAGCAGCTTGTAGTCTCTGTTGAGGTATGCAATCTATAAAGCCTGATTTGTTGTTCAAGAGTGAGAACAGAGAGAACCGGGCTGGGTACAAGATGACAGATGGACCTTAACTCCCCAACGCTGTCCTTTAAACGCAGGAAGCTTCTTTACCCAATTGTATTACGATACAACCCATGGAATGGTATTAAGGGCGGACTGCCTATACTCCCTGTCCTGCCACTCCTCCCAGCCTCCCAACCTTTCTCTCACCACAGGACCTCTAACTCCACCAGAAGCATCAAACAACAGGGACGCACACCCTGGATGGGGTACAGTGTGTGTGAGGGTGGGGAGTTGGATGGGGTACAGTGTGTGTGTGAGGGGGTGGGGAGTTGGATGGGGTACTGTGTGTGTGAGGGGGTGGGGAGTTGGATGGGGTACAGTGTGTGTGTGAGGGTGGGGAGTTGGATGGAGTACAGTGTGTGTGTGAGGGTGGGGAGTTGGATGGAGTACAGTGTGTGTGTGAGGGGGTGGGAAGTTGGATGGAGTACAGTGTGTGTGTGAGGGAGTGGGGAGTTGGATGGGGTACAGTGTATGTGAGGGGGTGGGGAGTGTGAGGGGGTAGGGAGTTGGGTGAGGTACAGTGTGTGTGAGGGGGTGGCGAGTTGGATGGGGTACAGTGTGTGTGTGAGGGTGTACAGTGTGTGTGTGAGGGTGGGGAGTTGGATGAGGTACAGTGTGTGTGTGAGGGGGTGGGAAGTTGGATGGGGTACAGTGTGTGTGTGAGGGTGGGGAGTTGGATGAGGTACAGTGTGTGTGTGAGGGGGTGGGGAGTTGGATGGGGTACAGTGTGTGTGTGAGGGGGTGGGGAGTTGGATGGGGTACAGTGTGTGTGAGGGGGTACAGTGTGTGTGTGAGGGTGTACAGTGTGTGTGTGTGAGGGTGGGGAGTTGGATGAGGTACAGTGTGTGTGTGAGGGGGTGGGGAGTTAGATGGGGTACATAAGAAATAGGAGCAGGAGTAGGCCATTTAGCCCCTCGAGCCTGCTCCGCCATTCAATAAGATCATGGCTGATCTGATCATGGACTCAGCTCCACTTCCCTGCCCGCTCCCCATAACCCTTTACTCCCTTATCGCTCAAAAATCTGTCTATCTGTGCCTTAAATATATTCAATGATCCAGCCTCCAAGCTCTCTGGGGCAGAGAATTCCATAGATTTAAAACCCTGAGACAACAAATTTCTCCTCATCTCAGTTTTAAATGGGCATCCCCTTATTCTTAGACTATGTCCCCTAGTTTTAGTTTCCCCTATGAGTGGAAATATCCTCCCTGCATCCACCTTGTCGAGTCCCCTCATTATCTTATATGTTTCAATAAGATCACCTCTCATTCTTCTGAACTTCAATGTGTACAGGCCCAACCTACTCAACCTATCCTCATAAGTCAACCCCCTCATCTCCGAAATCAACTTAGTGAACCTTCTCTGAACAGCCTCCAATGCAATTATATCCTTCCTTAAATATGGAGACCAAAACTGTATGCAGTATTCCAGGTGTGGCTTCACAAATACCCTGTACAGCTGTAGCAGGACTTCTCTGCTTTTATACTCTAACCCCCTTGCAATAAAGGCCAACATTCCATTTGCCTTCCTGATTTCTTGCTGTACCTGCATACTAACTTTTTGTGTTTCATGCACAAGGACCCCCAGGTCTCTCTGTACTGCAGCACTTTGCAATTTTTCTCTATTTAAATTATAATTTGCTTTTCTATTATTTCTGCCAAAGTGGATAACCTCACATTTTCCCACATTATACTCCATCTGCCAAATTTTTACCCACTCACTTAGCCTGTCTATATCCCTTTGCAGATTTTTTGTGTCCTCCTCACAATTTTCTTTCCCACCCATCTTTGTATCATCAGCAAACTTAGCTACATTACACTCGGTCCCTTCATCCAAGTCATTAATATAGATTGTAAATAGTTGAGGCCCCAGCACTGCAGCACCCCACTAGTCACTGTTCGCCAACCGGAAAATGACTTATTTATCCCGACTCTCTGTTTTCTGTTAGTTAGCCAATCTTCTATCCATGCTAATATATTACTCCCAACCCCATGAGCTTTTATCTTGTGCAGTAACCTCTTGTGTGGCATCTTATCGAATGCCTTCTGGAAATCCAAATACACCACATCCACTGGTTCCCCCTTATCCACCCTGTTTGTTACATCCTAAAAGAACTCCAGCAAATTTGTCAAACCTGATTTCCCTTTCATAAAATCAAGCTGACACTGCTTGACTGTTTTATGCTTTTCCAAATGTCCTGCTAATGCTTCCTTAATAATGGACTCCAGCATTAAGTAGTGTATGAGGGGGTGAGGAGTTGGATGGGGTGCAGTGTATGTATGTGTGAGGGGGTAGGGAGTTGGAAGGGGTGCAGTATGTGTGTGTGTGAGGGTGGGGAGTTGGATGGGGTACAGTGTGTGTGTGTGTGTGTGTGTGTGTGTGTGTGTGTGTGTGAGAGGGTGGGGAGTTGGATGGGGTACAGTGTGTGTGTGAGGGGTGGGGAGTGGGGTACAGTGTGTGTGAAGGGGTGGGGAGTTGTATGGGGTACAGTGTGTGTGAGGGGTGGGGAGTTGGATGGGGTACAGTGTGTGTGTGAGGGGGTGGGGACTTGGATGGGATACAGTGTGTGTGAGGGTGGGGAATTAAATGGGGTACAGTGTGTGTGAGGGAGTGGGGAGTTGGATGGGGTACAGTGTGTATGAGGGGGGAGTTGGATGGGGTACAGTATGTATGAGGGGGTGGGGAACAGTGTGTGTGAGGGGGTGGGGAACAGTGTGTGTGAGGGGGTGGGGAGTTGGATGGGGTACAGTGTGTGTGTGAGGGTGGGGAGTTGGATGGGGTACAGTGTGTGTGAGGGAGTTGGATGGGGTACAGTGTGTGTGAGGGGGTGAGGAGTTGGATGGGGTACAGTGTGTGTGTGAGGGGAGTTGGATGGGGTACAGTATGTGTGAGGGGGTGGGGAGTTGGATGGGGTACAGTGTGTGTGATGGGGTGGGGAGTTGGATGGTGTACAGTGTGTGTGTGAGGGGGTGGGGAGTTGGATGGGGTACAGTGTGTGTGAGGGAGTTGGATGGGGTACAGTGTGTGTGATGGGGTGGGGACTTGGATGGGATACAGTGTGTGTGAGGGTGGAGAGTTGGATGGGGTACAGTGTGTGTGAGGGTGGGGAATTAAATGGGGTACAGTGTGTGTGAGGGAGTGGGGAGTTGGATGGGGTACAGTGTGTGTGAGGGGGGAGTTGGATGGGGTACAGTGTGTGTGTGTGAGGGGAGTTGGATGGGGTACAGTGTGTGTGAGGGGGTGAGGAGTTGGATGGGGTACAGTGTGTGTGTGAGGGGGTGGGAAGCTGGATGGGGTACAGTGTGTGTGAGAGAGTGGGAATGTTGCTCGGAGGAACATGTTGCTATGAAGAACTAGTTGGTTTATTAGCAAAAGGTTTAACAATCACACGACACATTACCAGTTGATCCATCAAGCTCACAACCAGCTGCCTGATCGTGGATCCCCAAACCCAATTGCTTGGTGTTATTGAGTCTTGTGGACGTCACGTGACTGGCTAAGCCACTCACAACTCAACAGGTCTACCAAGCTGTGAGCAATATCCCCGGGGCGTACATTACACAGCCCACGGGCCCTGAATCTCACCCTCCCAACACGCCGTCTGATGAGAGGCGGCCACGAGGGGCTGGTCCTCTGGTGCAGGCCACTTTGCTCACCTGGCTCTCTGCCGCTTGGAAACCTTGCTGCTCCTGATGCAATGTCCCAGACACGGACTCGCTGACACAGCGACGACCTTGCCCTTGAAAGTGCGAGTAATCTGAAGTGGAACAACGAGGTTATCAGAACCATTCTGATTATAGCTTCAAGAGGTTGCAATACCAAAATATTTTACTGGGAGCCCGGCCACGCAGACTAAACAACATAGTACAGCGTTAGTACTTGGCACAGCAAGGGGGGAGGGGACGGCACCATGCGCAGTGGGTGAATGCAAAACACTTCCTCATTGATATTCTCGATGTCTTTTCCCTCAGTTGCCTTTCAACTTCACACTGGATATGAACAAAACCATCAGCTCAATCAAAGCTGCCCTCTTCTGAAAACCTGTTCGAGTTTTGCTTAGCAGGAAATATTCTCGCCTCTGGGTCGGGGTCTGGGGCCTGATACTGCCCTGCGATGGTAAATGTTGGTGCATTGTTGAAGGTGCCATCTTAGATAAACCAGGGTCCTGTAGATCAACGGCTTGCAAAGATCCTTTGGCACCATTTGGATAAGGGCAAGCAGTTCTCCCAGTCTCCTGGCCTGGGGAGTGCAGCCTCACCCTACATTGACAACCAATCCCTCAGAGTCCACACAACACACTCCCATTGTATTTCTTACTCCTCGGATCGTCCTGTTTGAAGTCGGTGGACTTGAAGATTTGGGAAGGAAGAAAATGTTTGTATTTAGTGCCTTTCACGGCCAAATGATGTCACAAAGCGATTTACAGACAATGAAGTATTTTTGGAGTGCTCTCAATGAGATAATGTGGGAAACGCGACAGATAATGTGCGCACAAGATCACACAAACAGCAATGTGATAATGACCAGATCATTTGTTTCAGTGATGTTGCTTGAGGGATAAATATTGTCTAAGACACCGGGAATAACTCCCCTGCTCTTCTTCCAATAATAGGGGGGGAAAAGAGTGTGGGGAAGACAGCGAGGGGGGGGGAGGGGAGACAGCGATGGGGGGGAGGGGAGACAGCGATTGGGGGGGGTAGAGACAGTGGGGGGGGAGAGAGACAGTGGGGGTGGGAAGAGAGACAGTGGGGGGGGGAAGAGACAGTGGGGGGGAGAAGAGACAGTGGGGGGTGGGGCAAAAGAGACAATGGGGGATGGGGGAAAGAGACAGTGGGGGGGGAAAGAGACAGTGGGGGGGGGGGAAGAGACAGTGGGGGGGGGGAAGAGACAGTGGGGGGGGGGAAGAGACAGTGGGGGGGGGGGAAAGACTTTGGAAGTTTCTGTCTTTGAAAAAAAGCTACAAAATCCGAGGTAAAAAAACAGCACACGGTGTGAACAGCTAGAGATTAAAAATGGCAGGTGTAATCGGATATTTGGGTGAATATAGACACGACCAGGAACGTTTTAAAGCATGTGGTTCGGCTAGAAATGTATTTCATTGCAAATAACATAATCCAAGTTCCAGACAATGCAGTCCAGAACCAGGCTGTGTTGAAACGTAAGAAAACGATCTTATCAGTGGCAGGTCCGGCATTATACGAAACCCTTGTAAATCTGCTTGTGCCTGACGAGCCAAAGGACAAAACACTTAAAGAGATTTTAACGAAGTTGGAGCAGCACTATAACCCCAAACCGTTAGAAATTGCTGAAAGCTATCGTTTCGGGATTCGGAATCAAAAGGCGGATGAAAGTATCGCTGATTACATCATAGCATTAAAAAAGCTATCGATGCACTATAATTTTGGAAACTTTAAAAAAAAACATTACGGGATCGTTTTGTTTGTGGGGTGAAAAATTATGCGATCAGAAGGAAGTTATTGACGACAGATGACTTAACTTTTGAGATTGCTTGTCTGACAGCGAGGTCGATGAGCATGGCTGAACAATATTCCCGAGAATTAAATAATGATTACGGCCGTCAGTCAACTGAGGTAAGTCACCTGCAGGTTCAAAGTAAAAGACGGCCATGGCCGAAAGTCTCAGAAACTGGAAATTTTACCAGAGCGTCGAAGTCGTGCTATAGGTGCCTGGGACAACACATTGCTAAAAGTTGTCCATACGTGAAGGCAGAGTGTTTCTTCACGAAGGCATGCCGACTGAAGAGTAAACCAGTTTTTAAAGCTATAAGTCCAGCGTTCAAAGCTATGAGTCGAAATCCAAAGAGACTACATAGCATGGAAGAACAACAACAGGATGAGATGTTAGAGTTACACGTCATCAGGTGCACGAGGTTAACGGACAGCGATTCGGAAAGCATCAAAATCCACATAGATGTTGCGGGATTCAAGATACCAATGGAAATTTACACGGGTGCCTCCGTGAGTGTAGTACCGGAGTCACTGGACCGCGACAAATTGCGTGATTTCCAACTGGAGAAATCCAAGATGGAGCTGCGAGGCTACTCGGGAGAGAAAATTCCTGTAGTAGGCCGTATCACCGTACCGGTGAAATATAAAGATCAATTTCAGAACTTGCATCTAATAGTAGTGAAAGGAGACAAGTCTGCCTTACTAGGAAGAAATTGATTGATTGGAGTAAGATTTTCTGTGTGGAAGCGAGATTTTCATCAACAGAAGAGGTTATTAAGTAGTATCCGAAGGAGTTGAAGGTGGAAATGATTCAATTATTTCTGACTTTTCAGATAACTTTGATACACCAGTAGCAAATCCTAAATCCAATGTACTGGAAACAAATCCAGGAGAGAATTAGAATGAAAGTCTGAGTCCGAGTCAAGAAAACAAAGAGCCTGAAGTTAGAGTGAGTTCAAATGAAAATCAAGTAAATGGAGGAAAATGTTCCTCAGGATGAGCCTCAAATGAGTGTGGAATCAACACCATGTTTGGAAGGTTCTGTTCGAAAGCGAAGGTATCCTCTTCAAAACAGAAAACAAGTGGTAAATTTAAATTTGAACAAAAGGCAGCTTTCCGGAGAGTTCCGAGAGAGCAGCCTGCATGTTAGGAAGCTGTGTGTGCTGTGCTCTGTGAAGTTGGTGAGAGGGGAGCGACCTATCAAAAGCCCAGCGGGAGATCGAGAGCCAGCGGCAGTTGGTGAGAGGGGAGCGACCTATAAAAGGCCCAGCGGGAGATCGAGAGCCAGCGGCAGTTGGTGAGAGGGGAGCGACCTATAAAAGGCCCAGCGGGAGATCGAGAGCCAGCGTACTGGTGCAGCTACAGCGGGAGAGAAAGCAAAATAGAAGTAGAAAGTAATCAAAAAGTGACGTCACAGCCAATGGGGTAAGTGATTGGCTGGTGATTGGTGAGTAGCTTTTCTTTTATTTTTTATATCAGTAAGTGAACTGTAACATTGTTATTACCAATTTAAGGGTATCTAAGGGTTAAGACATGGCAGGAGAGCTTGGTCACATGATATGCTCCTCCTGTACCATGTGGGAATTCGGGGACACTTCCGGTGTCCCTGGGCGCTACGTGTGTGGGAAGTGTATCCGCCTCGAGCTCTTGATGGTCCGCGTTGCGGAGTTGGAGCTGAGGGTGGATTCACTCTGGAGCATCCACGACGCTGAGAATGACGTGAGTATCATGTGTAGTGCGTTGGTCTTACCGCAGGAGAAGGGTCCACAGCCAGATAGGGAATGGAAGACCAGCAGGAAGAGCAGTGCAAGAAAGATAGTGCAGGGGTCCCCTGTGGTCATCCCCCTGCAAAACAGATACACTGCTTTGAGTACTGTTGAGGAGGATGACTCATCAGGGGAGGGCAGCAGCAGCCAAGTTCATGGCACCGTAGGTGGCTCTGCTGCAAAGGAGGGCAGGAAAAAGAGTGGGAGCACGATAGTGATAGGGGATTCGATGGTGAGGGGAATAGATAGGCGTTTCTGCGGACGCAACCGAGACTCCAGGATGGTATGTTGCCTCCATGGTGCAAGGGTCAAGGATGTCTCGGAGCGGGTGCAGGACATTCTAAAAAGGGAGGGAGAACAGCCAGTTGTCGTGGTGCACATTGGTACCAACGACATAGGTAAAAAAAAGGGATGAGGTCCTACGAAAAGAATTTAAGGAGCTAGGAGCTAAATTAAAAAGTAGGACCTCAAAAGTAGTAATCTCGGGATTGCTACCAGTGCCACGTGCTAGTCAGAGTAGGAATCGCAGGATAGCGCAGATGAATACATGGCTTGAGCAGTGGTGCAGCAGGGAGGGATTCAAATTCTTGGGGCATTGGAACCGGTTCTGGGGGAGGTAGGATCAGTACAAACCGGACGGTCTGCACCTGGGCAGGACCGGAACCAATGTCCTAGGGGGAGTGTTTGCTAGTGCTGTTGGGGAGGAGTTAAACTAATATTGCAGGGGGATGGGAACCTATGCAGGGAGACAGAGGGAGACAAAAATGAGGCAAAAGCAAAAGACAGAAAGGAGATGAGGAAAAGTGGAGGGCAGAGAAACCCAAGGCAAAGAACAAAAAGGGCCACTGTACAGCAAAATTCTAAAAGGACAAAGGGTGTTAAAAAAGCAAGCCTGAAGGCTTTGTGTCTTAATGCAAGGAGTATCCGCAATAAGGTGGATGAATTAACTGTGCAAATAGATGTTAACAAATATGATGTGATTGGAATTACGGAGACGTGGCTCCAGGATGATCAGGGCTGGGAACTCAACATCCGGGGTATTCAACATTCAGGAAGGATAGAATAAAAGGAAAAGGAGGTGGGGTAGCATTGCTGGTTAAAGAGGAGATTAATGCAATAGTTAGGAAAGACATTAGCTTGGATGATGTGGAATCTATATGGGTAGAGCTGCAGAACACTAAAGGGCAAAAATCGTTAGTGGGAGTTGTGTACAGACCTCCAAACAGTAGTAGTGATGTTGGGGAGGGCATCAAACAGGAAATTAGGAGTGCATGCAATAAAGGTGCAGCAGTTATAATGGGTGACTTTAATATGCACATAGATTGGGCCAGCCAAACTGGAAGCAATGCAGTGGAGGAGGATTTCCTGGAGTGCATAAGGGATGGTTTTCTAGACCAATATGTCGAGGAACCAACTAGGGAGGAGGCCATCTTAGACTGGGTGTTGTGTAATGAGAGAGGATTAATTAGCAATCTCATTGTGCGAGGCCCCTTGGGGAAGAGTGACCATAATATGGTGGAATTCTGTATTAGGATGGAGAATGAAACAGTTAATTCAGAGACCATGGTCCAGAACTTAAAGAAGGGTAACTTTGAAGGTATGAGGCATGAATTGGCTAAGATAAATTGGCTAATGATACTTAAGGGTTTGACTGTGGATGGGCAATGGCAGACATTTAGAGACCGCATGGATGAATTACAACAATTGTACATTCCTGTCTGGCGTAAAAATAAAAAAGGGAAGGTGGCTCAACCGTGGCTATCGAGGGAAATCAGGGATAGTATTAAAGCCAAGGAAATGGCATACAAATTGGCCAGAAATAGCAGCGAACCTGGGGACTGGGAGAAATTTAGAACTCAGCAGAGGAGGACAAAGGGTTTGATTAGGGCAGGGAAAATGGAGTACGAGAAGAAGCTTGCAGGGAACATTAAGGCGGATTGCAAAAGTTTCTATAGGTATGTAAAGAGAAAAAGGTTAGTAAAGACAAACGTAGGTCCCCTGCAGTCAGAATCAGGGGAAGTCATAACGGGGAACAAAGAAATGGCAGACCAATTGAACAAGTACTTTGGTTCAGTATTCACTAAGGAGGACACAAACAACCTTCCGGATATAAAAGTGGTCAGAGGGTCTAGTAAGGAGGAGGAACTGAGGGAAATCTTTATTAGTCGGGAAATTGTGTTGGGAAATTGATGGGATTGAAGGCCGATAAATCCCCAGGGCCTGATGGACTGCATCCCAGAGTACTTAAGGAGGTGGCCTTGGAAATAGCGGATGCATTGACAGTCATTTTCCAACATTCCATTGACTCTGGATCAGTTCCTATCGAGTGGAGGGTAGCCAATGTAACCTCACTTTTTAAAAAAGGAGGGAGAGAGAAAGCAGGGAATTATAGACCGGTCAGCCTGACCTCAGTAGTGGGTAAAATGATGGAATCAATTATTAAGGATGTCATAGCAGCGCATTTGGAAAATGGTGACATGATAGGTCCAAGTCAGCATGGATTTGTGAAAGGGAGATCATGCTTGACAAATCTTCTGGAATTTTTTGAGGATGTTTCCAATAAAGTGGACAAAGGAGTACCAGTTGATGTGGTATATTTGGACTTTCAGAAGGCTTTCGACAAGGTCCCACACAGGAGATTAATGTGCAAAATTAAAGCACATGGGATTGGGGGTAGTGTGCTGACGTGGATTGAGAACTGGTTGTCAGACAGGAAGCAAAGAGTAGGAGTAAATGGGTACTTTTCGGAATGGCAGGCAGTGACTAGTGGGGTACCGCAGGGTTCTGTGCTGGGGCCCCAGTTGTTTACATTGTACATTAATGATTTAGACGAGGGGATTAAATGTAGTATCTCCAAATTTGCGGATGACACTAAGTTGGGTGGCAGTGTGAGCTGCGAGGAGGATGCTATGAGGCTGCAGAGTGACTTGGATAGGTTAGGTGAGTGGGCAATGCGTGGCAGGTGAAGTATAATGTGGATAAATGTGAGGTTATCCACTTTGGTGGTAAAAACAGAGAGACAGACTATTATCTGAATGGTGACAGATTAGGAAAAGGGAAGGTGCAACGAGACCTGGGTGTCATAGTACATCAGTCATTGAAGGTTGGCATGCAGGTACAGCAGGCGGTTAAGAAAGCAAATGGCATGTTGGCCTTTATAGCGAGGGGATTTGAGTACAGGGGCAGGGGAGGTGTTGCTACAGTTGTACAGGGCCTTGGTGAGGCCACACCTGGAGTACTGTGTACAGTTTTGGTCTCCTAACTTGAGGAAGGACATTCTTGCTATTGAGGGAGTGCAGCGAAGATTCACCAGACTGATTCCCGGGATGGTGGGACTGACCTATCAAGAAAGACTGGATCAACTGGGCTTGTATTCACTGGAGTTCAGAAGAGTGAGAGGGGACCTCATAGAAAGGTTTAAAATTCTGACGGGTTTGGACAGGTTGGATGCAGGAAGAATGTTCCCAATGTTGAGGAAGTCCAGAACCAGGGGTCACAGTCTAAGAATAAGGGGTAAGCCATTTGGGACCGAGATAAGGAGAAACTTCTTCACCCAGAGAGTGGTGAACCTGTGGAATTCTCTACCACAGAAAGTAGTTGAGGCCAATTCACTAAATATATTCAAAAGGGAGTTAGATGAAGTCCTTACTACTCGGGGGATCAAGGGGTATGGCGTGAAAGCAGGAAGGGGGTACTGAAGTTTCATGTTCAGCCAATAACTCATTGAATGGCGGTGCAGGCTGGAAGGGCTGAATGGCCTGCTCCTGCACCTATTTTCTATGTTTCTATATCACGGGGGGGAGGGAGAGATAGTGAAGGGGGGTGGGGGAGAAAGACAGTAAGGTGAGGGGGGGAAGACAGTGAGGGGGGGGGGAAGACAGTGAGGGGGGGGGAAGACAGTGAGGGGGGGGGGAAGACAGTGAGGGGGGGGGAAGACAGTGAGGGGGGGGGAAAGACAGTGAGGGGGGGGAAAGACAGTGAGGGGGGGGGGAAAGACAGTGAGGGGGGGGAAGACAGTGAGGGGGGGGGAAGGACAGTGAGGGGGGGGGAGACAGTGAGGGGGGGGAAGACAGTGAGGGGGGGGGGAAAGACAGTGAGGGGGGGGAAGACAGTGAGGGGGGGAAAGACAGTGAGGGGGGGAAAGACAGTGAGGGGGGGAAAGACAGTGAGGGGGGGAAAGACAGTGAGGGGGGGAAAGACAGTGAGGGGGGGAAAGACAGTGAGGGGGGGAAAGACAGTGAGGGGGGGAAAGACAGTGAGGGGGGGAAAGACAGTGAGGGGGGGAAAGACAGTGAGGGGGGGAAAGACAGTGAGGGGGGGAAAGACAGTGAGGGGGGGAAAGACAGTGAGGGGGGGAAAGACAGTGAGGGGGGGAAAGACAGTGAGGGGGGGAAAGACAGTGAGGGGGGGAAAGACAGTGAGGGGGGGAAAGACAGTGAGGGGGGGAAAGACAGTGAGGGGGGGAAAGACAGTGAGGGGGGGAAAGACAGTGAGGGGGGAAAGACAGTGAGGGGGGGAAAGACAGTGAGGGGGGGAAAGACAGTGAGGGGGGGGAAAGACAGTGAGGGGGGGAAAGACAGTGAGGGGGGGAAAGACAGTGAGGGGGGGAAAGACAGTGAGGGGGGGAAAGACAGTGAGGGGGGGAAAGACAGTGAGGGGGGGAAAGACAGTGAGGGGGGGAAAGACAGTGAGGGGGGAAAGACAGTGAGGGGGGGAAAGACAGTGAGGGGGGGAAAGACAGTGAGGGGGGAAAGACAGTGAGGGGGGAAAGACAGTGAGGGGGGGAAAGACAGTGAGGGGGGGAAAGACAGTGAGGGGGGGAAAGACAGTGAGGGGGGGGAAAGACAGTGAGGGGGGGAAAGACAGTGAGGGGGGGAAAGACAGTGAGGGGGGAAAGACAGTGAGGGGGGAAAGACAGTGAGGGGGGAAAGACAGTGAGGGGGGGAAAGACAGTGAGGGGGGGAAAGACAGTGAGGGGGGGAAAGACAGTGAGGGGGGGAAAGACAGTGAGGGGGGGAAAGACAGTGAGGGGGGAAAGACAGTGAGGGGGGGAAAGACAGTGAGGGGGGAAAGACAGTGAGGGGGGGAAAGACAGTGAGGGGGGGAAAGACAGTGAGGGGGGGAAAGACAGTGAGGGGGGGAAAGACAGTGAGGGGGGGAAAGACAGTGAGGGGGGAAAGACAGTGAGGGGGGGAAAGACAGTGAGGGGGGAAAGACAGTGAGGGGGGGAAAGACAGTGAGGGGGGGAAAGACAGTGAGGGGGGGAAAGACAGTGAGGGGGGGAAAGACAGTGAGGGGGGGAAAGACAGTGAGGGGGGGAAAAGACAGTGAGGGGGGAAAGACAGTGAGGGGGGGAAAGACAGTGAGGGGGGGAAAGACAGTGAGGGGGGGAAAGACAGTGAGGGGGGGAAAGACAGTGAGGGGGGGAAAGACAGTGAGGGGGGGAAAGACAGTGAGGGGGGAAAGACAGTGAGGGGGGGAAAGACAGTGAGGGGGGGAAAGACAGTGAGGGGGGGAAAGACAGTGAGGGGGGAAAGACAGTGAGGGGGGGAAAGACAGTGAGGGGGGGAAAGACAGTGAGGGGGGGAAAGACCGTGAGGGGGGGGAAAGACAGTGAGGGGGGGAAAGACAGTGAGGGGGGGAAAGACAGTGAGGGGGGGAAAGACAGTGAGGGGGGGAAAGACAGTGAGGGGGGGAAAGACAGTGAGGGGGGGAAAGACAGTGAGGGGGGGAAAGACAGTGAGGGGGGGAAAGACAGTGAGGGGGGGAAAGACAGTGAGGGGGGGAAAGACAGTGAGGGGGGGAAAGACAGTGAGGGGGGGAAAGACAGTGAGGGGGGGAAAGACAGTGAGGGGGGGAAAGACAGTGAGGGGGGGAAAGACAGTGAGGGGGGGAAAGACAGTGAGGGGGGGAAAGACAGTGAGGGGGGGAAAGACAGTGAGGGGGGGAAAGACAGTGAGGGGGGGAAAGACAGTGAGGGGGGGAAAGACAGTGAGGGGGGGAAAGACAGTGAGGGGGGGGAAAGACAGTGAGGGGGGGAAGACAGTGAGGGGGGGAAAGACAGTGAGGGGGGGAAAGACAGTGAGGGGGGGAAAGACAGTGAGGGGGGGAAAGACAGTGAGGGGGGGGAAAGACAGTGAGGGGGGGAAAGACAGTGAGGGGGGGGAAAGACAGTGAGGGGGGGGAAAGACAGTGAGGGGGGGGAAAGACAGTGAGGGGAGGGGGGGAAAGACAGTGAGGGGGGGAAAGACAGTGAGGGGGGAAAGACAGTGAGGGGGGGGAAAGACAGTGAGGGGGGGAAAAGGGCAGTGAGGGGGGGAAAGACAGTG